>NC_051180.1:118264282-118461782 GCF_013339695.2 Rhipicephalus sanguineus | reverse complement strand
GGCTACTTAAAAAAAAAATCTTGGTCTCAAAAAAATATTCTACTTTCCATGAGCGCTGAAATTTGATTTCTCTTTGGTTAAGTGCCGTAAGTTGCTTACATTTGTTCAGCGGCTTTGTCAATAAACATTTTCATCACTTTACGTGCATTTGATCTTATTTTGGACTATAAATTATTGCTTTACTTTATCTCAATATGCAAATCGATGTTGTCGCTGCACAAACTAATAATAATAATATCTGGGGTTTAACGTCCCAAAACCACGATATGATTATGAGAGACGCCGTAGTGGAGGGCTCCGGAAATTTCGACCACCTGGGGTTCTTTAACGTGCACCTAAATCTAAGTACACGGGCCTCAAACATTTTCGCCTCCATCGAAAATGCAGCCGCCGCGGCCGGGATTCGATCCCGCGACCTTTGGGTCAGCAGCCGAGCGCCATAACCACTAGACCACCGTGGCGGGCGTCTCTGCACAAACTAAACTCCTGCACAATTTTGCTTCATATGCCATTACCGGTTAAATGTAATTATTGCACATTCATGCCTTTCAAGTGTGAAGCCACGATGCCAGTTATGAATTTGTTATATCTACGTTATGCGCCGCAACGGAGATAACTTGTTCTGTAAATTTGCTTCGCGTGATCAGGGTCTACCGTGACCTACCGGCCTATATAACGTGCTATCGTAAATTATGAGGGTCATCCGTTACTACGCTGTCATCTCAAATTTCCAGGCTGTCCACCATCGCCTGCACCTTCAGTAAGATATTCTTCAAACCTACATATACCATTTTTTCGGCTAAGGTACTCCCTCTTTTCATGCAGGTAATCTCCCTTATTGCTACGCAGAAGAATGTAAACCACAAACGCTTCCTTTCTAAGGGCTTTCCGGTGGTCCCTTGCTCCTTATCCTTCAACGTCTAATAGCTTGATCCCTTCTAGGCAAGCGGGAAAAAAATATGAGACAAACAGACAGACAAGAAACTTTATTAAGGCCCTCAAAAAATATGAGAAAGTGTTCCTTTTCCTTGCCTGTGCACTTTACGATAAAAGGAGCTGTGGAATATTTGTATACGGATATTTTATGTTGTACAAAATTACGTTTCCTGTAATCCTTGGCTGCACAATACCTTTGAGGCTGCAGGTGGATTTACTGAAGAAATCAAAATCAAATGTCTTTAAGTAATCCGCGCAATTTTAATCGATATAGATTGGGTGGTTGTGCAGTGTAGAGAGAGAGAGAGAGAGAAAAGACATTTATTTGGTCCGGAGGGAAGAGCATGACATGTTTACACATCCAACTCATGGCTAGTCCCATGTTGGGACGGGCTTTTCATTATATACTTTGTAGTGAACAATACGAGACGACGACGAAGCAGCCAAGAAAGCAAGCCACAGCGTTAGTGGTAGCCACGCGACCCGAGCTTGCGCTTGCTTGGAGTTTGGCCCCTTGACCTTCCGCGTCGTTCCTTCACGTTCGTACGTGAATAAGCCACGTGACAACTTGAATAATGACGTCAACTAGAACCATGTTAGAGTGCCTCTATCCCAAGCCAGCCTCTCGTGTGTGTTTGGTAATGTCCTAATTCGCCTCGAAACATTATGATGCAGGTTACCACTGCTGCTGATGCATGATGATGCAGCTTATCAGATTATGATGCAGCTTATCACTGCAGGTTACCATTCCTCAGATTATTCAAGAAGGCGTGATATTACTTGATTTCTTGTATGTACATCAACTTAACACTGACTAATGGCATGGTGTGAGCCAGGCAAGTCGCTCAACCATCTTTCAGTAAACTGTACAATATAAGTTAAAACAGAGTCCCTCAATAGTTTGACTAAACTAAATGAACATTGTACTTTCTGGACCTTTCTTTTCGTGGGTTGCTCGCTAAGTTCTTGTATTTTGTCCTGTAACTCACGTTCCACCTTACTGAGATCCTATCCACCTCTGCATAAATAACGACCGCACGTGCAAGCTGTTACTTTTTAAGCGCCACTGTTACCCAGTGGCGAGAGGGTTCGCCACAGGTTCATCGCGATATCGTAGCAAGCACCTGCTCGCTGTTTCTTGCTGAAAACGTGGACCATCGTATTTCTACCTTACTCCGCGTTGTAACAAAGTTCTTTTCTGTATTTCTATTATTTATGCGATACTATCACGGGGTTTTTTCAAAAATAAGTATAACTGAATGAAGTAGTCGTACTGTTGAAACGCTCTGGCTCCGATATCCGTAGGTGAACCGACATAATCAAAACAGGCGGGGTCGACCTTCTTGCTGCCAAAGAACGCCTCGAACATTATGCAGACGCGTGAAATGACGTATTGCCGGAGACGTGCTTCTTCCAAGTGCTCTCGTTGGATCGAAGTCGCTTAAACCTGCCAACATAATACCTTTGGGGAATCGCAGGCGCAGCCGAAGTCGAGCACGTCGGGCGTCTTACTACGTTGCGGAAATATTCTTCCAACTTTAGCTCGAAGAACAATAGCGCCGCCGACGGAAGCGAAATTCGATGCGCGTGTATGCACAGCAGCTCTCGAGTCAGCGCGTCTATTCAAACAAGGAGTGCCGTGTTTGTCTCGAGTCGAAACACAAGCAGCCGTTCTCTCTGCGCGCGCTGCTTTGTTTCCGATTCCCCGAAGATTTTTGGAGGCTCAAGGAACGAACACGCCTGGATAACGCTAGCGACGCCTCGTGTTTGAAGTGACATTGCTTCACTGAAGCGCGCTTTCTTCGTTCAGCTTGGCATTGACTTGAAAACGACCCCCGAGGGCTCGAAATGCCACGTTCATGCCTTTCTTAAACACTCGCTAAAATTTCTCGACGTAACCGATTTAGCAAACAGTACAGACCGTAAAGGACGGAAAAGTTACAGGCCATGAGCCAGTGTTTCAGCATACTTTTAGCAGTGTGACAGCGAAGCAAACTTCGCGTGTATATCTTCAAATAAAAAAAAAATAACCGTTTTCTTTTCATTTTTTTCATTTTCTTTTGTCGTGAGACCGTATGATTGAAACGCTGATAATGAGGGCGATGTCACGCTACAACAGCATTGCTTTTAGCCATTTCTATTGATAGTTGTTCCTCGCTGAGACGCAGACTTGTTGCACCGAAAGGTAATGACCTAATAATCACTTGATGATTACTCATAATTTGCTACCTGAAGCATAAATTGTATTTTATGCAGTATCTCATTTTCAGCATTTAGAAAACGTTTTCTATCGCCTCAAGCGTTTTTATAAGGGTGTAGGACAAAGGCCCTCATAGCGTATTTTACACAAGAGCGTAGTCTGTGCAGTCAATCCATGAGTTGTTCTTTTAACAAACTGACTGGCTCTGAAACTTAAATTGCTTCTCAGTGTCTGTTTGTCGCACAATCGGAAGCTTTACGTGAACCCAACTTTGCGCAGCACCAAGCTTTAACAACGAAACCCGCCGGCATACCGTCTGCTCTTCCAGACACCTCTTTCAGTCAACTCATTCAATTATTTTTCAATAACTATACTGACAGTTAATTGGCCCTTATCTTAAGTAAACTTATGCTTCAATATAATATTTATACATTATATCTCTTAACTTGAACCACAACAACCGATTTCGTTCCAGTTTTATTTTTTTTAACTGTTTCTGAACATTGGGAAAAGCGGAGTTAGATGCTCGACTAGAGGTGATCCACAAAGTAATAAAGAAAAAAAAGAAAGAAAGAAAAAGGCAATTCACTCTCTAACGCCCAGGGGCCACTTGTTTCAATGTTCAAATGCTTGTTCTTAAAGGTCAACAAAAATAGGGAGATAAAATATCAACAAATTAAAATCGAACAATTTTCAAAAAATATTCATGAATAAGCAAACCGGAAAAGCGTAAAAAAAGCACGTGTCTGTATTTAAACGGTGAAGAATGCGCCACTGATGTGACGCAACGAAATGATGCGATAAGTAAACTTGGCATTACAAAGAGGGGTCACGAAGAGCGCATACGAAAATGCAGTGATATGAGAATAAAACAAAACTGCTACGTCTATATGTGAAGCATGTTCAACTTCGCGTTCACTTCGCGCAAGTAACTAAGCTCTGCAAAACTGTTCTTAGTCAAGCTTGTTGGCACGACGACACATTATAGCATCTTCGGGTAAATGTGCAGCGCGGCACAGGCGAAGGACAAGAAACGGACGACACGGGCGCTTACTCTCAACAGAAATTCATTTCGTCATGTCCTTCGTCTGTGCCGCGCTGCACATTTACCCGAAGATGTTAGTATACCAACTCGCCCAGATCGTCGTATTAGTTCAGTACATTATAGCAAACAGCGCGAAAACAGAACAAACAACCTGGAAAGAATGATGAGGGCACCTGCCACACCCGCATAATCTATTCCCCTCTCGTGTGTCCCATTTTGGCTCTGTTTACCGAATTTTGTAATCAAGCACGCACCTAATCATGCCCACGATATAGACAAACTGAAAGCGCTTGCATCAAACTGGGTAAACAAGTTCCCGCACCTAACAAGCGCGATCAAGTGCCGAGATGTTCGTGAATAATCTGGCAGAAAAATGATCGAAAACAGTGAACTATCAGACCGCTTAGTTCGTGCAGGGAATGTGTACCGAACTTTACAGGTGCGTTAGACGGGCGGCCACATTCCACCTCATTCGAGGGCTAACGCGATCACATAATGAGAGTTCATGCATGGTCTCCGAGATTCGCGAGGCCAAACGCGGATCTCTGGAGGCTGCGTTCGTCGCGTTGAAGCGCATTCCGTCCCACTCATTCTGGTCGAGAATTGGGAAGGCTCCAAAACGTCAAAATGACGTTGCCTAAGATGAACCGGGAACAGGAGGTGCGGTGCTCGCCGAGCTTCAAGCAGTCAACGGCGGCCGAAATGGATCGTGTATTAGACGGACACATCGAGCATAGCTCCCCTTATGTGTGCAATGCTGCATGCCGGCTTTACATATTGGGCTAGACAGCGTTTTTATTCCACCATCACGCAATATTTGAACGAAGCTGTCGTCGAAAACGTTCTCCTTATACATTCGTTTTATAACGCTGGTACAACGCATTCACGTGGTTCGGACACATCTGCACTCTGCATCCCTGGGCGTTCAGCCCGCTCAGTACAGTAAGACACTCGCCTTGGGAGCGTGGATTTTAGGTTGGAGACCCAGCACAGCTAAGAAAATTTATTTTGTTTTGTGCATTTATTTCTTGATTTGCCTTATGACTGATAGAGGCGCGCGGATGTTTCTTGTCTAGATGGCATAGAAAAGCTTACGCATTTAAAGAAAATATGCGATTAGTATTATGAGACAGCGGTAAGCTGCACGCGAACATTCTGCATTTATAACAAAGGGTGAACGCTTTGGAGTACTAGACACCAGGGGCGTAGTCAGAAATTTTTTTCGGGGGAGGGGGGGGGGGGTTCAACCATACTTTATGTATGTTCGTGCGGGCGTTTATATGTGTGCGTGTCTATATACGCAAGCAAAACTGAAAAAATTTGGGGGGGGGGGGCGGTTGAACCCCCCCAACCCCCCCTCTTGGCTACGCCCCTGCTAGACACTCTACTATCGGAGAGCACCCTGTTGGAAAAACTATGATATCGGGCATAGTGGTCTGCTTGCAGTCTGCCTCACTGAGGCCATTGCAGTCTGCTGCAATAGTATACAGCTGTGTGTGTGCCGATCCGTATGTGCAGTATGCGAAATTCCAATGAGCTACAAAGCGCACTTCAAGGAAGTGCTACGGATGCTGTGATTACGACAAAAGATGTTCGAGTACTGTCTACTATGGGAGTGGAGTACGCAGGTTCCGTAAAAAACGCAGTCTCTTTTGTTGGAAAAAATAAACTGCAATGATTGAGGGTATTCAGTACACTACTGAGAAGCCAAATGTGGGTAAGTTGGTGCGGAAACATGGCAAAAAAGTCACAACGTCCCTTATACATTCGCCTAAGACGACTCGAAGGTGAAATCCGTCTTCTTCTTCTTCCCACTCGATTGTATTGATTCCTGCCCCTCCCACCCGCCGAGCCCCTTGCCCGTAAGCTTTCTGTACCCGGCGGACTGTTGCACTGCCTACGCGATCTACTCTGGCTCGCGCCTCGAGATGTAGGCATGAGCTGCGCGAGAGGGGCGGCGCGGTGACTGGAAAATGATGATGATGATGAAGGGCGACGTTGACGACGCTACAGTGTAATGTCGCGTCTCTGGAAGTCTGCACGTGCTCTTACTTGGTTTCCTGTCAGGCCTTCTTTGGAATTCACGCACGATGGCTGCTCTTTCGTCATTTTCCGTAATTTCTTTCCCGTCCACAACATGAGCCACTTTCCAAGCTCTCGGATACTTTCGTGCTGTTCTCACGTCCTTTAGTCCTTGGGCATGATGGCTGTGTGTCTTCGATCGCACACCACGGAAGCACACACTCTCGTTTAGGCGTGTGGTCCTGATAGCCGAGATCCTGATTCGTATGGCTGGTAGGGATTTCCACGTGTGATCTTTAACAGACTTTGTATGTTTCTCTCTCGCGAACTTCGATTTCGCCTTCGTTTGGTCTGTCGCGCTCGCCTCACCATTGCACGACTACCAGATGAAGCCGCGGCGCACTGCATCTTGTTACCGCCGCAATTTCCCGATTTTTGGACATGAAGTCCATCTATCTGGCTCTTCAAGATGGAGGCTGCTTTCTACCTGCGTAACATCGTTTCGCAGCAGGACAAGTACGCCACCACGGTAGCCATGCTTCCTCCTGCTCTGCGATGCGTTGTGCCTCCTCTTGGAACACAGTCGCATGACCGACTTCGAGGTTTCGTGCTAGCACTACTGCAACCGGGAGTGCCACGTCATTTACTCCCTGGCGCACTAAACGTTGGTTTCGAAACTCACGCTGTCCCGACCACGCTTCCCAAACAAGCCGACTAAAGCTGTCCGATTCCACCTAGTTACAGCGAAAGCTGTTATGAGATCATTTCACCGGCCGTTTTTGGCGCCGTAGTTGTCCGCCGCCGCCGCCGCCGCCGGTGTCCGTAACCAGTATTGCTCGAAATAAGAAAAAAAAACGAAATAAGAAAAAATTTCCAGGATGGAACAAGGTTCGAACCTGGGCCCTCTGCGTGGGAGCCCAGTATTCAACCTCAGAGCCATTCCGGGTGCTTGGAACTGCTATGCAAAAAGGTCCTATACAGACTTCATGTCGGGAAGGAACCACATTAGCATATGCAATATAGCGCGGTAGAGAGTAAAACAAGCACCTAGCGTCGCGCAACGCGTCGCACAACGCGAATTCTGTAACCAGGCATTACACAATGCTAATTGCGCAATGAGTAGGTTGTTGAATGCTTCCAACCCATTACAAAGGACTCTGCCATAATTCTTCATCGTCGTCAGGCACAGCATCAACAAAGTGCGCATAATACCTTACATGCGTTTAGCAGGTACCACGGCTCTTCGTAGAATGACGAAAAATGGCCCAGTGCCTGCTGCCCTACTTCTCAAACATTACAATGATTTATAGCGTAGTGGGTTCCTCGCAATTGCACTTGTAGTGGTTGCCAAGGAAGCCCATAAGCGGATGTTCCATTTCCTCGGGGTCTCAGTAAAATTACAATGATTTAGAGCGTAGTGGGTTCCTTGCAAGTGCACTTGTTTTGGTTGCCAATGAAGCCCATCAGGGCATGATTCATTTCCTCGAGGTCTCAGTAAAATTACAATGATTTAGAGCGTAATGGGTTCCTCGCAAGTGCATTTGTATTGGTTGCCAAAGAATCCCATAAGCGCATGATCCATTTACTTGGGGTCTCAGTAAAGTTCTTCACCCCACCCCGTCTCTCTCCCACGGCAACGTATGTTATACAGCATGACGGGAGAGGGAAATAGCAACCGCGCGTCACCCAATGCAAATTACTTAACTGGTGGGCCGTTTAAAGCTTCCAACCCATTACAAAGGGCTGAGGAAAAATTCTTCATCATCATCAGTCGTCGCGTCAACAAAGTGCACATAATGCCTTACAGACGTGCGGCTGGTGCCTCGCTTCTCCGCAGAATGACGAATAATGGCTTAGTAGGTGCTTCCCATCTTCACAAAAATTGTGATTTATGGCGTAGTGGGTATCTTTCTAGTGTACTTGTATTGTAGCCCCAAGAGAGCTGACAACGGGCTCTAGAAACGCCGCTCTTCCAGCTTTCGCTGTGACTGTGCTGCGGTTTCAGCGCAGGCCTGGCGTTTTTGACGCTACGGCATCAATCCACTCGCAGGAACCACAGAGCCATTGCAAGACATCGCTTGCAAGACGACGCTGGGCACGTCACGTGCCACGAACGAGTGTCGCCTCACGCCAACAGCTTTCTCTACAGCACCTGTCATTGCCGGCGGAAGCATTCGTCTACCAGTACAACTCAGTCAAGTGACACCGCCACCATCATCTGATGTGCCAACGCCAGCGGCCGTACAAGAACTCACAGATGCTACAGATACCTCTCCGTCAGGTACACGAACAACTCTGTCATCTGACGTCGCCGTGCTACTCGAGTGTTCTCGACGCACACAGCATGCGCGCTCCAGCCAACGGGTGATGGCTCCTGCAGCACGTCCGCTGCGCTCGCACTCTGCGTCTCCATCCTCGCGTCGACGCTGCAGAGTTTCAGCGCTCATGCTGTTCAGGGGGTGACGTCGGCTGAGACGCCTACTTTCGCCGCATCTCTTGCACAGCGGTTCGTGCGCGATTGGCTAGTGTAGAGCACTGCGGGCTCGGGCCTGCCCGAAAACCCGGGCCCGGCCCAACCTGTGGCTCGGGCCGGGCCGGGTAAAGTAGTTTTCACGGCGGGCTCGGGCCGAGCTCGGGCCTGAAGCTCCGGGCTTAGGGCCGGGCCCGCGTTTCAGGTGGCGGGCTCGAGTCGGGCCGGGCTTTGACTTTGCTCCGTTCCTAAGGAGACACTGAAGTGAAACGCTGAATTGGTTTAGACTGATAAAGTGTACTCTGAGAACTTGAATGTCATTCATTTCACCATAACTAGTTGATTAATTGAGAAGCAAATCAAGGTCAAAGTTCCATTTTAAAATTGCGCCCTGAAAACTCCGCGCACGACGTCACAGACTTCACACTGTATTTGTCCTATTTTGGAAACTTTGGCTCAACGAAATTTTCTGAAACTTGATCTGTTAAGTCTATGGTCCCCTCAGAGGTCAATGTACTTCAGTACTTCATTTTTACCGATTAGGGACTACGTATGCCCTAGTGGACACTGTCAGAATCTATTACGTCACGGAGTCTGCTGCACGAACTTCAATGTGGCGTCGCCACCCGCATTTTCTTTTTGTGCGTTTTATCGCTTACCAAGAGCGTTGTCGCAGCGACCGTCGCGATTTGGGAATTGTAAAAGAGTAATTTACTGGTAAGAGTAAAATAGTTCTTCTCTTCAATGTCCCTTTAAGTTTGTTCCACATACGTTGTGCATTCACATATGTTTCACATTTATCTCGAAAAAAAAGCTTTTTTTATGTGGGGCAAGCTATTTGGAGAAGTTTTATGGGGGACAAGTACTTAACATTTTTTGCTCCTTGCATTTGGGCCTACTTGATTTATCTGACACGGGCGAGCTAAAAGTAAATAGACCAGACACTTACACAGTTAACATATCGCTATTCCGTGCTTTATTTGCATTCGTTATTATTTTATATCCCAAATGTTATTCAGTAATCCCCGTATAAAACCTTTCTTCTGGTATCATGAACCAAGTGGCCCAGAGCTCAACTCTTCTGTAATATAATAAATTTAACTTATCATTGCAAGATCAATCACAGAGCTCCAAATCGGGGAAATATTCTTCAAAGTTCCAGCCCTCCACTTAAAGGGGTACTGACACAAAAATTTTGGCCTCGCGTGTTTTTGCTGCAATGTGTGGCTGGGGGCCTGTTAGTCGCAACACGGCACATCGTTTGCTGCAGCGCGCGACAGATAATTAATTACAGGCTCCTCATTACCGACCAGTGTCAGTTTCGGTTTCAAAAACGACAAGCCTCCGGGTGCAACTATCACCACCTAGCGGCTGCAGCGCTCGATCACGTCAGCACACAGAAGTGTGACGCACTTCCGCGCTGTTCGCGTCGTCTCCTCGCATTCGCACGTTTGCCGCACGTGCTGCGCGATGTCGTCGCCATCATCGTCCTCGTTGTCGTCGTCCTTCTCATCGTCATCTGTTGGCGACGATTTCCTTGAGACACCAACAGCGCAGCGGCGAGCGCGTCAAAACAAAAATGGCGGCAACTTGTTGTACCGGCTGCAACGTTTACGTAGGGGAAGTAGGGGGGTCACCTCGGGTCACCTCCGAGGGCGTCAATGCAATAGGTGCGCCCTATAATGCTGGATCGCGCATGCGAACATCAATATTCATATAAAATACCTTCCAAGCTTTATTCGCTGTCGATATTTCGCAGATGGTACACGCACGTACACGGAAATCGATCCAGCGGGCTATCTCGGCCGCGAAATTTTGTGTCAGTACCCCTTTAAACGGAAGGACTGCACGGAGTCTCGTTACATAGATCACTACATAGACACATTTTTTTCCGTGGTTCCGTCACGGCTCCCAGTGGTCATGGGGCGTGATATAGACATGCGCAGCCTGCTTTGTGCGCCCACATTGTTAACGTCTGAGCTTTCGTCTCGTTCCGCTATATCAGGGGTCTCAAACTCAGCTTAGCTAACGGGCCGCACTCACGAATATTTACTCCCGCAGGAGAAAGGACAGTGACGAAGGTAAGAGCAAGGGGAGGGGGGGATAGGTCGTACCAAACGTCAGCTAACGTCGCCATTTGAAAGACATTTTCCATATCTCCTATGTGAGTCACTTCTGAAGGGTTTTCGTCGGCAGAATTCTAAAAACGTAGGGATACATATCTCCAAAATTCGATGAATGCGCAGTGTTGTAGCAGCATAGAAATGAATAAACGCGCCTGATGCTTGAAACATGGCATATCGAGAATAGTGGTAGCGCATGCGTGAGCCAATTGTCGATTAACTTGCATGAAGGTGAAATCAAATGCCTTAACAATTATCTTCGACGTAGACCCCAACGCGTGCCGGATTGATAGGTTCGCCTGTTGCAAGGGCATGCGCAGATAAGTTTTCGTGCCTTCTTTCTTTTCCGCCGTTGTGCGTCTCTTCAGCTGTTAGTCGGCGTTTGTGGTGTCCTGACTTCTTTCTTGTGTCCGTGTTTGCACGTCCTGTCTTTTTAGAATGAACAGTTACCGACTAGCTCAGCTCTCTGTTATTCTAAAATCTAGGGGTGTGCAAATATTCGAGTTTCGAATTCGGATCGAATAATACCTAATCAAATAATACGATTCGACTTTAGAATGGCTAGTATTCTAAGTTTCGAATAATTTGACAGGGCGAACATCTAAAACGCAACAAAGGCCAATGGTGCAACTTAGGTTAGAATGGGGTGGCTAAAGCTAACGCTAACGTCGTTACAGCAGGCCTTTCGTCAAAACACTCACTGATATCCATGTTCAAACGGCAACACATATTTATTTTAAAGAAGATTATGTGATTTCCGCACGTAAAAAAAAAGAGCACATGAGAAAAGTGTCAAGCCTTTCACAACTTCGCTTCCGAAATGAGGGTATGGACTTCTTGAGTGGTTCGGTCGCGTGTGCCTCAAGCGCCGTAAAATCGCCCGACTTTGGCCCGCGAAACCCTCGGTGATTGGCTTCACAAGTGAACATTTGTTCACCATTGCCGCAGCCCACCGCTCGTTCAGAAACTTGCATCGTTGCGGCGGGCAGTTAAGACGCTCCTGTGAACGGGCGCCCAAAGATTTTTGGGCCCGGAGCACTCATGTCGATGAAGCACAACATTACCGTTGTCAGGTGAGCCGTATTGCGTGACCATAGGGGGAAAAACGAGCTACCGTAGCCCCCTCTGTTAGCCGAGAACGTGAAGCCAGGTCATGTTTAATAGCTCGCTTTTCTGCATGACAGTTTGTAGTCTTTCGGCAGCTGTCACTCGCACCGTTATGTGCACGAGCACATGAGCAGATTTCATTTCTTTGTACTTTCTTTCAATTTTCAATAAGACCTCTTGTATTTGATATTCGATTTGATTTTCGATATTTCTGGCCACTATTCGGCACTATTCGATTTGAATTCGATTCGCGATGAAATTTTCTATTCGCACACGCCTACTAAAATCTGAACGCCGATTCTGAAATGTAGAGTTTTGTTAACGGTTATATATCAACACATGGTGGCCGCAGGGGGTGCCTCATGAAAAAAAAATGCTTTAGCCTTGTCGAGCCTTAGCTTAAGAACATACTATTTCAAGAAAAAATGGATGAAGACAGTCATGTGCGGGCCGGGGGCCGCTAGCGAGAGGTTTACGGGCCGCGTGTTCAAGACCCGCTATATAGTGCGACAACTACATGATACTGCCGCAACAGCACTCGAATGTACAAAAATAGCATAGGCCCATTAAACAAGGCGTGGAGTAAAGTATATTGGCTCGAAGAAATATCTGGCCTGAAAAAAAGACAATTACTAATGCCGTGCCGGGTGATGTCCCTTTACCTCGAACCATATGCATCCAATGAGTAAGCGTCGCGAAGCTTTTTCGAGCATTTATTACCAAACTGGTAACGAACGCCGAAAATTGATCGAAATCGCTTCGTCCACCTCATGCCAGTTTTACCCGCGTAGCCAATGACCACCTTCCACTACCACAGCATCGTAAGGAAGGCATACACTATTATAATATGAAAAAAAATAGAGCTCGGTGCATAACATACACTGCTGGAAACTTCAAGGGAAAGCGCTCAAAAAGGAGTTTTATAGATCACATTGAAAAGCGGCATGACGTTCGTAAACGAAAAAAATGAACGGATGAGCTAGACAGCTATGTTCATTCTGCAAATGTCCACAAAAATATTCTAAATTTGCTCCAGTGGTGGAAGTTAAGAAAAACGACTGCTGACGCCTTCAGAATTTGCAAGGTAGATGTGCGACCCTGCGGCTACCGCAGTCAGTGCGAGAAACATTAGCGCGGCAGGATATGTGATGCAACAGCTCATGGGCTTAAAGCCGGAATTTCTTGATAACCTGTTTTTTTGCACAATAACATGTGAAGAAATAAACTATAAAATATGCCATCAAAAACTTATATAGGCTATATATACTAGCAGTGGTGTGACATTTGAAAATAATTCTATGACTAATAGTTCTTTTTTCTTCCTTTTGGCTGCTTATACGTATTTCTGAAAGTACACGTGGTGCACGTGGTTCGTTCTAGTTTTTATCTCTAGGTTTGTGTATTTAAAACAAAGTAATAAATTTGGCTTTCCTCTTTTATTGCTCTTCCTGTAGAAATGTGCTGCTATGCTGAAGAAAGGTGCGACATATGCAGAAGGGTGCACGATCGGCTTTGTAGTTAGAGCATGCTTTAAATTTTAACAAAGAGCGCAATAAACAGAAAGTGCATCGCGCTCTGTTCTCTGTCTCGTTTGTTTTTATTTCGCTCGCTATCGAAACTGAACTCATGTTGCAAATCACTTTCCTTGCTACAATATTATCTGCTACAAAACGCCCTTGATGATCCCCATTGTATTTGCAGAAAAAATAGGTACATTATACCATTGCTGAACAAACATTCATTGTATCCAGTATGTCTGCTCAACTGCTTCCACCGTGAGCCTATTTTTACGAGAAATTACCGTAGGTTAAAGTATAATTCTAAGCGAAACATGAGCCAACAAAGCTTAGATATTTGCCACTTAAAACACTTTGCTGTCGATTTCATGTTCGGGCAACACCACCTAGATTATTGGTTCGGGCCCCTGTCGGGCCCGATCGACGGTCGGGCCAGGCCGGGCCGGGTAATCGAAATTTTTTCTCGGGTTCGGGCCGGGCCCGGGTCTCGCTTTGAGTCGCCGGGCCGGGTGAGGGCGAGTAAACTTGAACGAGTTTCGGGCCCGGGCCGGGCCCGGGCAGACAATCGCGGCCCGTGCAGTGCTCAAGGCTAGTGGCGGGCCACTTAAACGCAAACGTGGGCGTCTTGTCACTTTCGTTCAGACCGCCAATTTCTTCAGATTACAGCGACACCACCTGCCTACAAGCGCAAAATAAACAACCTCATACCGGACGACTCCAGGTGCACAACGAGGTCCATACGAAAGTGCATACGACAGCTACATCTCCACGTCTTGAGCGCACTGGCTCACACAATTCACTGAGGATCTCTACCCGTCCTTTGCACCAGTCGCAGCCCCGACCTCCCGAAGAAAAAAAATTCGGCAGACACCACGCACTGTGGGAATCGATGTAATGCGGAGCAGCCAGCAAAGAGCTGCAAATATCGCCTTTCTTGTCTTTGAGGCAAATGAAGTTATTCATTTCATGACATCTAGTCCAATATATATCGTATGTGTGTCATGCATGCATGCGGGTATTTACAGTAAGGTATGTACTGTGCTAATGAAACGTATATTTTAGTACATATAATGCAGAACCTGCCATTTATGTTCGCAAGGCACTGAATTTATGCCATAACAATTTTGGTATATATCGATTTAACAAAACAGCCGGAAGCGCACAAAGAGAGTGGCATGTAAGTCATGCCGTACACGGCATGCATGTCATTATTTTCATGTATACTACCTGTCATTTATAGTCGTCATACAGTCACGTCAGGCTAAAGTAGTTATGGTGTATGTCAAATCGGCCACGAGCGCACCATTAGTGTGGCATGTAAGTAATGACATGCATGTCATGATTGTCATGTTACCACCTGTCATTTATGTTCGTCAAACACTCACGTCACGCAATAGCGGTTTTGGTGTATGTCAAGCTAGCGAACCGGCCGCGAGTGCACCATGAATGTAGAATGTAAATCATGCCTTACATGACATACATATCATGGCTGTCATCTTACCACCTGTCATTTACGTTCGTCATACAGTTACGTCACGCAATACCAGCTTTGATGTATGTCAAGCTAGCGAACCGGCCGCGAGCGCACCATCAGCATGGCATGTAAATCATGCCCTACATGACATGCATGTTACCACTTGTCATTTATATTCTCCATGCAGTCACGTCACGCAATACCAGTTTTGGTGTGTCAAGCTAACGAACTGGCTGTTAGCGCACCATGAGATTCGCATGTAAATTATGCCGTACATGACATGCTTGTCATGATTGTCATGTTACAAACTGTAATTTATGTGCGTCATACAGCCACCTCACGCAATACCACTTTTGGTGTATGTCAAGCTAGCGAACCGCCACGAGCGCACCATAAGCGTGGCATGTATATCATGCTCAACATGACATGCCTCTCATGACTGTCATGTCACCACCTGTCATTTATGTGCGTCATGCAGTCACGTACGTCTCGCAATACCAGTTTTGGCGCATGTAAAGCTAGTGAACCGCCCGCGATCCCACCATGAGTGTGGCATGCATATCATGCCCTACATGACATGCATGTCATGATTGTCATGTTACCGCCTGTCATTTATATTCTTCATGCAGTCACGTCACACAGTACCAGTGTTTATCAAGCTAGCGAACTGGCTGCGAGGGCTCCATGAGATTACCAAGTAAATCATGCCCTACATGACATGCATGTCATGGTTGTCATGTTACTACCTGTCGTTTATGTTCGTCATACAGTCACGTCACGCACTACTAGTTTTGGTGTATGTCAAGCTAGCGAACCAGCCGCGAGCACACCATGAGTGTGGCATGTAAATCATGCTGTACATCACATGCATATCATGATTCTCATGTTACCACCTGTCATTTATATTCGCCATGCAGTCGCGTCACACAATACCAGATCTGGTATATGTCAAGCTTGTGAAACGGCCGCGACCTCCCCGAGACCATGTCATGTAAATCATGCTGTACATGACACACCTGTCACGATTTTCATGATATGGCCTGTCATTTACGGTTGTCATGCAGTCATGTTATACCGTACAAATTTTAGCATACATCCCACTAACGAAACGGCCAGGAGAGCAAAAAGTCGTAGGCGGCTAGATAGATAGATAGATAGATAGATAGATAGATAGATAGATAGATAGATAGATAGATAGATAGATAGATAGATAGATAGATAGATAGATAGATAGATAGATAGATAGATAGATAGATAGATAGATAGATAGATAGATAGATAGATAGATAGATAGATAGATAGATAGATAGATAGATAGATAGATAGATAGATAGATAGATAGATAGATAGATAGATAGATAGATAGATAGATAGATAGATAGATACGCTCAAAGTCGCAGAAGTTCGCTAAGAAATGCTTCGCATTTAATGCAGCGCCCCTTCCCCATTTCGCCATCTCTACGAGGACTGCCAAACGGTGGGGGGCCCCGCCCCGTGCCAGCCTGCCGACGCTGCGAGGACGATGAAGTCTGCGGAGTCACGAGCGGCGAGCGCGAGAGGTCATTTGGTCTACGTGACGCGCGTGTGACGCCTTTATCGCAGCGTAGTCATACCTGTCATCAGCTCCAGTTAAAGAATAGCTGGAAATGTCCTCAGGGCTCCCACAACCGACAGAAGGTAGATCAAGTCCTAAGACCGTATTTTTGGCACAGTGGTTGCAACTTGTTTCAGACGACTTCTGTTAAATCGGAGGTGGTATCACTTCTTCATCTTCGACTCCGTTTATTCTCATAGTTGTATTGCTTAAGTCATGTTGCGAATTGGCAGCAGAATTCCTTAGACTGACAGCTTTGTCCCCATTGCCATTGACATGCATTCTTTCGTCGTGAGAGTAAACCAAGCTCTCTTTTGACATCGCCACTGAATTTTTTGTTGTTTGTGCCAGTGCACCGAACGATCTTCTAAATGCGGTAATCGATTTTGAAGGTCTGATATCACGCTTAAGATGTCGCTGTCAAAGTTTTCACAAGTCTCGACGTCACTATCTATTTCCTAAAGCTGTATAGCGTAATGAATCTGGCAATCTACCTTCTTCAATTCCTGTCTCATCAATTCAAGATGTAAGCAATATTCGTTGAGCTTACCCATTTTCGGTGATGAAGCTGAAAGGCTAGTATTACTTTCATTTAAAACATTTTCAATAGCTCTGCGCATCGATCTCCGAATACCTTGGAGTCGCATCATGTTCTCCTCAATCGTTGTGTTTGTCTCTTTCGCGCTCGTGAGGCCACCGTTCTTACGCTTCAAGATCAATAATGTTGGCGTGGCGCTATCTGATTCAAGGGTAGGGCCTTCACGATTACTCTCATAAAAAGGATTCAGCATACCGGCTTCGGGACCCTTCAACTGACAATCGACAGGCAACCACAGAGGGTTGACAAGTGAACAACGGGTATAGGGTCGAGCGCTAGGCCTGCAGGACGGGCGGCATCTCAGCAAAAGATCACCCTCCTGGCCTTGGGAACCTCGGAATAGTCGCTGAAGTCTAATTCTAGTGGATGGGCAGACATAGCGTTAGGTACTCCGAGGGCTAAGCTGACTCTGCTTTCTGTATGGACATCATGGTCTTGCGAACCTCGGGCCGTCGTCTTGAAGGGCAAGGGCAGACCAGACAGGAGTAATTGCAATGAACTCCCGCCTCGCAAAACTCCAGAACGAAAGACCTTTGCACCGGTGCATCGGACATCATTGCATGGTTCAACGCTCCCGTAAGCTACCTTGAAGAACCGCAGCGCTTACTCAGGCTAAATAATTGCTTGCACATGTACATATAACATGCGCTTCGGACAACCACATTGAAAAACTCAGATAATAACAATTTTTAGGTTTACTCTACGTCCTTTTACCAAACGCCACGGAAGATAACCAAGCGCAGCGCATATATGGTCAAAATTCTTTCTTTAACTGCTGCCCAATGTTGCGCAATGGAACGACTACACATCAAAGACGCGGGGATTGTGGTGGGAGAAAAAAAAAATCACAGCATATCCACGGAGTGAATGATGATGAGTGGGCGAAGCTGCGGAGGTTCATCGGTAAACCGTGAATCTTCCACCGACGTGAGATCGGGCGCGTTTATACTAAAGGTTCGATGAGTTATGACGACTTGCAGCTCACTTTAATTTTACATGTACGCTGTGAATTTTCATTGTTTAGAAAACCATTGCTTTAGAAAACATCTGGCGTCTTTCGTTAAGCAGCTGGCGTCTTTTCGTTTTGCTTTAGAAACATCTGGCGTTCTTTCGTTTTGCTTTTACAAAACATCTGGCGTCTTTCGTTGGTTTATTTCATCAATCAACGGCGTTTTGAACAAAATTTTTATCGTTTAATCACGCACAGGAGAAATCTCACCAGGCACTACCTTGGAGGTAAACAATGGCTGCTAATGGGAATGAGAGACAGAAGAAGTCGGCTTTTAGCTAACACTTACACTTCTACTTCTACTAACGTTTCCTACTGGAACATGCCAATGGCTGCTAATGGGGAATGAGAGACAGAAGAATTCGGCTTTTAGTTAACGCGCACGCTGCGAATTTTTTATTGTTCAACAACGCACAGGAAAAATCTCCCACCGGCACCACCTTGGAGGTCAAAGCGTAAGACTTGTTACGCACTACCACTACGACTACTACTACTACGACTACGACTACGAGGGACGAACGGGTGCCGCCTTAAGGAGCTTCGCCCCTAATTACAGCATATCCACGGGTGAATGATGAAGAGCTTGGGCGAAGCTCCTGAAGCAATCATGGTTACACCGTGAAATGTTCAGTGGTATCCCCCAGCAGTAATCAAAGCGATACGCCGCTTTGATTACTGCACGCCATCTAGCGTCCAGGGTGTCGCTGCTTTCTTTTTTGTTTTCTTTATCTTCTTTTCTTGTTTTCTGTTTTTTTTTTTCTTTTTCTTTCTTTCTCTCTCTTTTTTTTTCTTTTTTTTCTTTTCTTCCTTTTTTTGCACACATATTGCACAAATCTTTATTGGACAGCGCCATCTAGTATATCGTCACCCAACTGCAGTTTACATGCATCTCTATGGGACAGCGCCATCTATTGAATGATACGGGGGACGCAACGGCGGTGGAACGCCGGATGGAGCGAGGACCTACCAGGTGATGCTATAAGGAGCTTCGACCCTAAAAGGGATCAAGTTCCATTAGAATGTGAAATGTACACATGAAAACCTTTACTGCAGAAAAAAAAAATCACAGCATATCCACGGAGTGAATGATGATGAGTGGGCGAAGCTGCGGAGGTTCATCGGTAAACCGTGAATCTTCCGTGAATTCTGCCCAGTACATCATCACCGACGTGAGATCGGGCGCGTTTATACTAAAGGTTCGATGAGTTATGACGGCTTGCAGCTCACTTTAATTTTACATGTACGCTGTGAATTTTCATTGTTTAGCAAACCATTACTTTAGAAAACATCTGGCGTCTTTCGTTAAGCAGCTGGCGTCTTTTCGTTTTGCTTTAGAAACATCTGGCGTTCTTTCGTTGGTTTATTTCATCAATCAACGGCGTTTTGAACAAAATTTTTATCGTTTAATCACGCACAGGAGAAATCTCACCAGGCACTACCTTGGAGGTAAACAACGGCTGCTAATGGGAATGAGAGACAGAAGAAGTCGGCTTTTAGCTAACACTTACACTTCTACTTCTACTAACGTTTCCTACTGGAACATGCCAATGGCTGCTAATGGGGAATGAGAGACAGAAGAATTCGGCTTTTAGTTAACGCGCACGCTGCGAATTTTTTTTATTGTTCAACAACGCACAGGAAAAATCTCCCACCGGCACCACCTTGGAGGTCAAAGCGTAAGACTGGTTACGCACTACGACTACGACTACGAGGGACGAACGGGTGCCGCCTTAAGGAGCTTCGCCCCTAAAAAAAGAAATCGTCCAGAGAGCGGTTGGGTGGGGCCCCTAGTTCAAGGTTCCACCGGCCCGCCGCGCCTTGTCGAACAGCGCTAGCTGCATCTCCCAATCCTCACTGCCGAGCCAAGTTTCCCACTGCTCCCTTCCGTGAATTTGGCCGGCTAGTTACGGTGGGTTTATCTCGGGTCGCCTGTTCTGGCAATCCGACCGCATGTGGGTGAGAGTGGACCGGCTTCCGCACCACGGACAGCAATCTGTGGCGAATGGCATGTTTCAAATAAAGGTTCGGGCATGTGTGTGTTTGTATACCGCGCCAGTCACAGGAGTCCCGCCCGGATAGATGAGGGTGTGGTGGACTGTACTTTCGTCGCTCAAGCCGTTGGTGCTCGAGGATGTCTGACGGTAAGAAAGGGTTTTCGTCGGAGTGGTCGGCCTTCATAAAACCGCGAGCTGTGCCATCCGCTCTCACATTGCCGTCGAGGTCTGCGTGACCCGGGCACCAGATGATCGCGTGGTCCTGCGTTACGTAGGGTCCTAAGAGGCAAATGAGGAAATCAACGGAAAAGCCATGCAGAATGGTCTTGGTAAGTCGTCCAAGTGACGCGTATGCGTAGAGTTTTCCCGCGGGGAAGTCTAAGTTTGCGGGCTTCCCTTGGACGGTGTTTTCGGGAAGTATCGGCACGGTGTCTTTTTTCACGGTTTTAGCGTTCATAAGTGTCGAGAACGGCCCAACCAAAGGCCCATCCCGTGATCTTCGAAATGCGGGCCTAGCATTAAATTTCCGCATTGTTTGAGTTTTCCCGATGTGTGCAAGGCTGCATGTCGGCTTTACATATTCTCCTACGTAGATATCCTATTCTACGACCACCACAAAATATAGCAAAGAAGTCTTCATAAAATTATTCTTCTTTTACAATTGTGTTATTACCCCGGCACAACACTTTCATATGGTTGAGATATATACTCATTTTGGGAGCTTTCTTCGACACTAGCTTTGGAAGCATGCGGCTCAAGGTTCAACACCCAGCACTGCGAGAGACACCTGTTGTAGTGACGTGAGCGCCGATTTATATTCCTGTTTCTCTTCCAAATACTTCCGGTAGAACACTTATTTCCGGTTTTCAAGTATTAAAAAAATCTAAGAAATAACGCTAGCACGAGATCGATGGCACTGGTTCAAGTTAAAAGTGACATTGGATACATATGGCATCGGAGCATAAGTTTACTTAAAATAGGGCCCAATGATCTTTCAGGATAACTAATGAAAATTAATTGATTGACTTCATTGAAAGATTTCAAGTAGCTGGTATCCTTGCGGCACCTAGCGGCGTAGATCTTAGCATCGCGCTTCTTTCCAAGTGCCCTCTTAGATCGGCTTCGGCAGCGCGTTAAACACAATGTTAACCAAAAAAAAAGCAAAATTTCAGGTGATGATGTAAGCTTAAAGAGAGTAAAAATTCGTGAACACGGGGTCTCGCTGGAGCTAACGTTTCTACAAGCGGTCTTGTCTTCTTCAAGTTGCAGCCTTGAAGAAGACAGGACTGCTTGTCGAAACGTTCGCTACAGTTACACCCAGTGTTCACGAAAGTTAACCAAATAATACACCAGTGCCCACGAACGCCGAAGTGTGAGTGCCACTGCCAGAGACCCAAGTCAAGGAATGGGCTCGCCTCCACATTTTCTTTAGGAGCGTAGTACTTTAGCGGCCCGGCTTGGCGTCCATCCACAAATCTCATGTGGCGTGATCACACTCCCAATCAAACGCTCAATGCAGTGTTAAAACAAGTCTAGCAATGCTCAAAACCGGGTCGAAATAAACGAACATCGTCGAAAGTAAAACAATTAGCAGAAATAACCAAGAAGTAATCGCAATAATTAACTTAAGATCACTAAAAATATTTCGGAAACATGCGGCTTACTTGCGTCGTGCAAGAAAAGGCGCCACCTCCTCGTAAGCAAGGGATTGCTCCCCACACCGGTGTCTCTACGGCGCTACATCTGAAGAGCGACACAACCTGACGTAACTCGCCGCAGACGTCACGTATCTAACTGCCGCAACAAGCGGGAAGTCTATAAAGCGCAGCAGAAAATAGCGCACATGTCGCACAGCGAGTTTGCGAATCTCGCTAACAAGGTTCTACTCGTGCCGAGGAAATCGTACATACTTAGCTCAAACATTGGCGTCATCGGCGGTTTGGTAATCGGAGCAGTGCGAACTCTAAGAACTGGAATCACTGGGTGCCCGTGCTACGCAATTCCTCAGGTAGTGGATGTGCATTTAACGCAAGATTTAGAACTACACCAGTCGCTACACAAGAACGATTTTTTTTGTCTATACAAATATTCCTTTCTAACTGTTCGTTTCAAGTGACGGAGGGATGGACGGACAGAAGGAGGCACAATTTTCCCGTTGAATGGGAATAGAAATTGTCATGAGTAAGAAAAAAGAACTAACGAGAGAAGAAAAACGACAGAACAGGCAGGACGCCGGCCCTTTTGCTGCCTCGTCTCTCTTCTCGGCTTTATTTAGTTATATTTGGTTTGGGTTTATATGGGTGTTAGACATGCACGAAATGCCGAACGCGGACCGCCGTAGGTCATACGCAACCCCTGTGATTTCTGTTCATTGCCGGACACGATTTGTATGGTTCTGAGCGCAAAACACAGATAAGGTACAAGAGGATGAAGGCACAGGGCTTACCGGAAGCTAAGTTCTAGGGAAGGCCGCAGCCATAGACTTCCCTACGGTAACACTCTGCGCATACGCTTCATTTGGACAACTTTATGACGAGATTCTACGTGAATTTTTACTTTATTTTCACATTCCAATAGAACCTTACCCCTTCTCTGCCACCACAATCCTTGCGCCTGTTGTCTGTAGTGGTTTTTATGCGCGACGTTCAGCAGCATTGCAGCGGAAAAAAATTGTTACATATAATGCTGTGATTGCTTGTGTTCTGTGGCGAACGAAGACGCTGCGTTCTCTGTCTCTTGTCTGTGTCTCTTGTCTGTGGCTCAGAACCATCATTAATTATTGGTTCCGACTATCCCAAATCACAACTGTCACATATAGGAGGTGACAAAGAAAATCTGATAGAAGAAGAGGAAGACGTCAAGCGTAGCCTGACGTATAACCGCACGACGAGAAGAAGAGAAAAACGAAGGAGAAGTTATAAAAGAGAAGATGACGTGGGCATCGGGGCCCTGGGTGTTCGATCGTGAGCGCGTGAGGTGGGCACGAGCGTCGCCGGCCTGTGTTCCGGGAGTTCCAGCTCCCTTTGTTCTACGGCATCGCACCGTAGGCTCGCGCTCCATCGCTCTACGGCATCGCACCGTAGTCACCGGCCGTTCAAGGACACGTCCTAGGAACTTAATGGACGTCACGAACACCTGCAGCGGCCAGGAAGCGTCATCGGCTTGTGTCCCGAGTAGAGCACTGCACGGGCTCGGGCCTACCCGAAAACCCGGGCCCGGCCCGGCCCGTGGACCGGGCCGGGCCGGGTAAAGTAGTTTTCATGGCGGGCCCGGGCCGGGCTCGGGCCTGAGGCTCCGGGCTTAGGGCCGGGCCCGGGTTTGAGGTGGCGGGCTCGGGTCGGGCCGGGCTTGGACTCTGCTCAGCTCATAAAGGGACACTAAAGTGATACCACGAATCAGTTAAGACTGATAAAGTGTACTCTGAGAACTCGAATGTAATTAGTTTCACCATCATAAGGAGAATATCAAGGGTGAAGTTCCATTCTTAAATCTCGCACCGAAATCTCCGCGCGTGACGTCACAAATTTCAAACTGCATTTGTCGTAATTTTGGGTCATTGGTTCAACGAAAATTCTTGAAACTTGGTATGTTCAGTCTATAGCCCTCTCAGAAGTCAATGTACTTCATTTTTACCGATTAGGAATCGTACGTAGATCCCAGTAGTCGCCATCAGAAGCTATGACGTCACTGCTTTTTTTGCACGATATTAAAGGTGGCGTCGGCACCCGCATTTTCTTTTCTTGAAGTGTCTGTCCCTTCAAGTGCGTTCCTCATAAGTTGCGCGTACATATACGTTTCACATTCTATCTCGATAAAACGATTCTTTTTTTTTATGTGGGTCAAGCTATTCGGAGAAGTTTTATGAGCGACAAATACTGATCTTTCGATTCTTGCATACGGAGCGACTTGATTTATCTGAAACGGGCGAACTGAAAGTAAATAGACCAGGCGCTTATATAGCTAACATCTCGCTATTCCGTGCTTTATTTGTATTCGTTATTATTTTATATCTCAAATATTATTCTGTAGTCGCAGTGATAAATGTAATATAATAAATTTATAGCTATAACTTATCATCGCAAGTGCGATCGTGGAGGCCCAAGGCGGGCAAGCGTTCTTGCAAGTTCCAGCACTCCACTAAAACGAAGAGACTGCGCGTAGTCTCGTTGCATACAATCCCTATAAAGAAATTCTTTTTCCGTGGCTCCGTCTAGGCTCCCTGAGATCATGTGACGCAAGCTGGACATGCACAGCCTGCTTTGTGTGTCCCGCATTCACGAAAATTTACTTCCGCAAAGGCCAGGATAGTGACGAAGGTAGGAGTGAAGGGGAGGGGGGGGGGAGGGCAGAATAGGTTCTAGCAGATGTCAGCTAACGCTGAAATTTTAAAGACCTTTTTCAGATTTCATATATGGGTCATTTCTGAAGGGTATTTGGCGGCAAGTTTCCACCAATATATCGATACCTATCTCTAAACTGACTAAACTATGTACGCCAATTCTGCAACACAGAGTTTTGTTTCACGGTTATGTATCAACACATGGTGGCTGCAGGTGGTGCCTCACGAAAAAGATGCTTTAGACCTGCGTGCCTGTGTAGCTCGAGAACGTACTTATAAAATAAAAGAATAAAAAATAGGGCGGAAACAGTCATGTGCGGGCCGCAGGCCGCACATTACGAAAGGTCCGCGGTCTGCGTGTTTGAAACCCCTGCACTATATAGTGCGAATGCTACTTGATACTGCCACAGCAGCGTTCGAACGTTCAGGAATAGCATAAGTCCATCAAACATGTACATTCATGTTTCAAGGCAAAGTATATTACCTTGACGAAATATCTGGCTTGAAATAAGAATCACGAATTCCATGCCGGGGGAATGCCCCTTACCTCGAATTATATGCAGCCAATGAGTAAACGTCACGAAGCTTATTCACACCTTTATTACCAAACTGGAATGAACCCCGAAAATAGATTGCAATCTCTTCGTCCACCTATTGCCAGTCCTACCAGTGCAGTCTTACCAGCGTAGGCCACCTTTACAGGTACAACATCGTTAGGAAAGCATACACCATTATAATATAGACAGAAAAGAGCCATGTGCAAGCCGTGCATAACAAATACTGCTGAAAAGTGCAAGGAGAAGCCCTCAGAGGCATTTATAGATTATAATGAAGAGTGGCACAACGTTCGGGAATAGAGAAATGAAGAGATCAGCTGCACAGCTATTTTCATTCTGCAGAGGTCCAAAAAGACATCCTAAGTTTGCTCCAGTGGTGGAAGTTAAGAACTACGACTGCCGATGCCTTCACATTTCTCAAGGCACATGTGCGCCCCTGCGGCTAGCGCAAGCAGTGCAAGAAACTTTAGCGCGGCAGGACATGTGATGCAAGGGCGCATGGTGTGTTTAAGTGGAATCTCTCTTTTAATATTGATTTTTTGTACAATAACATGCGAACAAATAAGCTATAAACTTTGCCACAAAATTTTATTGACTGTATATAATAGCAGTGGTGGGGTATATCAAAAAAGTGCTGTGACAAATAGTTGCTTTTTTTCCATTCGGCTTCTTTTACATATTTCCAAAGTCCACGTGCTGCGCGTGGTTCGTTATAATTTTTATCTAGGTTAGTGTATTTACAGCAAATCTAATAAATTTGAATTTTTTCCTGTACTTCTCTTGATTGGCAAGGTGCTACTACGATGAAGATACATGTGCTACACATCCAGAAAGGTGGAGTTTGTCGTTACAGCATGCTTTAGAGGGACATTAAAAGGAGGAAACGATTGTTGTCGCATTAGCAAATTACTCTAAATCACCACGCCTGCCGCGAGAAGACGCGTGGGAAGCGCGAAAACGCGCAAAAACAAATTACGGCTGGTGACGCCACCATGAAATTCCCGCATCAAACGCGTCATAGATTGTGACGGCGTCTACTAGATCGCACGCAGTTTATAATCGGTAAAAATGAAGTGCATTGTCTGGAGCCACAGACTTAACATACGAAGTTTCAGGAAATTTCGACAAGCCAAAGTCGCCAAAATACGAAAAATACGCTTTGAAATCCGTGTTGTCACGCGTGAGATTTTGTCGCGAAATTTAAAAATGAAGTGTTGACCTTGATTTTCTCCTTTATTAATGAATCTCTGTTGGTGAAACTAACGACATTAGATTTCTAAAAGCACAATTTATCAATCTAAGCCGATTCATTGTCTCACTTTCTTGTCCATATAAATTTCAATAGAGAGCGCTATAAAACAAAGTGAAGAGAGCGTTCTGTTCTTTGTCCCCTCTGTTTGTATTGCGCTCCTTATCAAAACCGGACTCATGCTGGAAATCGCTTTTCTTCCTACAATAACTGCTACTAAACGCTCTTGAGGATACCGATGGTATTCCTAGAAAATTGGGTACAGTACACCATTGCCGAACAAACGTTCATCGTATCCAGTACGTCCTCTCAACTGTTTCTACGGTGAGCCAGCCCCTTTTCACGAGAAAGTACCATAGGTTAAAGTATACTTGCTAGCGAAGCATGCGCCAAGCATGCGTAGATATTTGCTGCTTAAAACGCCCTTCCGGTCGATTCTATCTTCAGGCAACACCACCTGGATTATTGGCTCGGGCCTCTGTCGGGCCCGATCTGGGGTCGGGCCGGGCCGGGCCGGGTAGGCAAAATTTTTTCTCGGGTTCGGGCCGGGCCCGGGTCTCTTTTTTGAGTTGCCGGGCCGGGCTCGGGAGGGTAAATTTGAACGAGTCACGGGCCCGGGCCGGGCCCGGGCCGAGAATCACGGCCCGTGCAGTGCTCTAGTCCCGAGCGCTTCGTCCTGCGGCACCACTCCGTAGGCCTCACCTGAGCCAGTCCTGTTCCCGTGAAACTCTGACCAGCGCAAGTCGACGCTAAGGTCAGTGAACTCCGAGCCCCCCAGCTTCAAGCACCACGCCAGCTCGCGTTCTGCAACCGGTCAAGCCTGCGGCATCGACGCATCGACTCGAACGCCGACGTTAAGCAAGTGTCCCCGACAACGCCTCGCCTCGTCATGCATAGGCACAGAACGCGTTGAGTTGTTTGAGCGAAGAACGCTTCGTGTTTCCTTCACTTGTTCTTTTTGTCATAGCTTTATTTAGTGCCGCTATGTTTTATGTTTGCAGTGGTTTGGCGTAAAAATCTGTTTTTTTTTTCTTTTTGTGTGTAATTAAAATAGGTGTGTGTAACGCTCTCGTCTCGTCCGTTCCTTCTGGCCGATTGCTGTCCGGAGATCCGTGACACAACTCTCTTCTGTCATGTGGGTCACGCATGTGCGAGTGCCGCGAAAAACACATTCCAACAGAGCGGGAGATGCGTTCCGAATGCGCCGGCTACACAACACCGCACTTAAGATGATGCGGGTGAATAGTACGGCGCTAGCAGTTACTAGCTGTTCATGTGCTTTGCATATTCGCGTCATACACTTAAACCTCCCATTAGCCCATGTAACAGCCACAAGGCCCTAATTGTAACAATACAGCGACCTTTAAAGCAGTGTAACAGTATGGATATAGGCGGGCTCGTTGATACTGCGTTTTTTTAAACCTTATAGCGCAGTTTAAAAGGCAGTCGACAAAGAAAAGAGTACACGAGCGCTTGTAGTGTGTGTGTTACCTCCTTTCGAACTGGCGCTATAAGTTTTCAAAAGAAATAAATAGCAAGCTCGCTTTCCATAATCTTGTATTGGTGTGACTGCAGATTGCGTCTATGGGTTCATCAAGTGTCTGCGAAATGTGAACGGAAGTAGTCTAAGGACTAAGATAGACACACACGTGGGCTGATCTCATCGTCATCAGTCTCAGCCCGTTTTAGTCCACTGCAGAACGAAGGCCTCTTCCAATGATCGCCAGTTTATTCTATTCTGTGCGAGCTGATTCTATTGTGTCTCTGCGAACTTCATTTCGTCACTCCATCTAAGTCTCTGCCTTCCTCGACTGCGTTTCCCGTCCTTTGGTAACTGTTATGGTGCTCTTAGTGTACACCGGTTGTCTGTTCTACGCATTACGTGGCCAGCCATTACATTAGTAAATAATGTTATCAGTCATTATTAACAAATCTCTCAATCTAAACTACATGTGGTTACTTTATATACAAAAATATCCTTCAATATCGCAACGTGCAAGCCATTGTTATTTGACCGAGAAAAGCATTGTGGCACAGGATGTGAGATTTTTTTCTAAAAACAGTAGGTAGAATACGAGCAAACCTGTGTTTGCTCGTAGCTGTTTGCAGTGAGTGCAGTAAGCGCTTCTTTCAGTAATTGTATTAAGGATTAGGAGAAGTTCGCAAAGCCAACGTGCCGCCCCATGGTAAAACTGTTCATCATTTTATTTATATATTCATTTACTTTAGTTCGTTGATTAGATAACTGGTTAGCCAGCTAATTAGTTGAGGTGAAACAAGGTAAGACATGGCATTGTACATACTATGGTAACAAAGGAACCATTCTAAGTTTTCACATATAGATGGCTTGCACTGACGTCACTGAAACCACCACGTTGAAGCACCGACGTGGTGAGACGCGAAGTTTGCGATGCCACGTTAATGTTATAGCTGGATCACACGCAGGTTCTTTCCTTATTCCTGGACAGAGGCCAATAAACTTCGGGCCGCGTCTTTATCACTTTGAAGCACGTTAAACGCGACGTGATAATAACGCATTGACGTCGTCACACCGCAATTTTGGTGTACTGTCACGCTAAGATCCTTGGTCCATGACGTCACGTGCAAGCTATCAATATACTTCGGGCGGCTTCAACGTCCGTTTTCTGTGCGTACGCATATTGTCTACGCATCACTTTAATGTGCACCGAGTCGCGTGGTATGTTAACGCGGAAATTCGTAGGGCGCACCCTTCCGTGCCGCAAACAGTGATATGTGGCGTTTTTTTGTGTGTGTGTTTTTTTAAAGAGCCAAGTGCACTTTAACTGAAACAGACAAAAACGCGCTTTTTTGCTACTGACAATATGATAGGACCTGCTCCAACAATTTTTGCCAGTGTGTTCCTATACCTCATACCTATATTGCGGCTAAAATCTGTACAGCCCACTATCGTCGGTATTCAGGAGTAAAATTTGTGTTTGGTCTTTGTAGATTGGAACATTTCATTTGGGCTTGAATTAGCTCGTAAAAGAAGTCTAAAACAATTCTAATGTACGGTATAGCAATATTTTGCCACAAAATGAACACCATCCTTGTGCTTCCGTCGGTGCCATCCTCCGTCGCATGGGCGTAATGGCGATGACTAGACTTGAAGAGCGAGTGGTCGTTCCTGGCAAAAGGCACACTATTCTGGACTGTCGGCAGCGTTTTCTTCTTCTTGGCATCTATTGAAGGCCTTGAAAAGTGCTCCAGCTCTTCTTCTTCTTCCTAGCTCGTTTTATGCCGTGCCGTTTCGGATCACTTCTTCTTCTTCAAGGAATAGATCGATGCCCAATATCTTCATTTCATATATCTTTTATTTCAAATATATCGTCTTCGACCGAAAGAAGGACATGATACTGTAGCGCTAAAGACGAAAAGAAACACTAAGAGGCAAAAAGAAGTAGGAAAGTCGGCCTCTTACGGCTTATATTCGAGTTTTGCCCAACAACATCATGCCCTTCAATAAGTGCCAACTCGCCCTAGAAAAACTAATTGTGGAACGTAAACACGATAGCGAAGCCACTAGGGCACAAATGAAACGGATTGAATGAGACCATGTTCGTTGTTTGGGTCACGATTGTTGACGCAGCGCTGGTTCAATGAATGTGGCTCAGTTTGATTGAAAGAGATGCAGGATTTGTCTCATTTTTTTTATTAGAAACTGCCCCCTCTTGAGTTCGCTCTACAATCAGAAATTGCCCCATTTCGCTTCCAACTGTTTTAGAAGTTAAAGATACTTAGGCGTGCTTTACGCTCCCGTGAAATTTAGCCCAGTTTCGGTTTCTGTGTCTTTAAAAAAAAACAACACATATGTTCAAGCGCCGTTCTTTTTTTTTTTTTTTTTGATAGAGTCAGCCGTTTTATTCAGAAGAAATATAGGATGTTTGCTACTCAACTTACCAGTGGAAAGTTATCCGATATTTGTAAGTTACCATCGCGTGATTTACTCTTCACCGGTGATGTGAAAGTCTCAATGCATATAAAATAAAGTCTAATTTATTTTCCTTTATTTCAAATGTAGGAGCTGTTGTGCATGAAAGATGCGGAACTAAGCTGTCCCTATGCAAGGATGTTTCCGTCAGCATTTGCACAAATGAAAAAAAAAATTGGTTGTGAAGGTACACATAAATGGTAGCCGCAGTCTACCATACACGCAGGCACCAACACAAAGTTTTCCCAAGTTTACGTTTATGTGATAGTTTGAACGTGTATTCTCTTCAGCGTTGTTTTCATAAAAAAAATGTGTAGAATTAGTCACTCACCGTGTTCAAGAAACTTTTGCGCAAGAAATTACGCGAATTTTGTTAGGAAAATAAGGTTAATTGCGCATGAGCTGATATGGTACGCAACATAACACAAAAAAAATTGCTTCCGTGATTAAAATGACAACAGCGGATGTGTCAACCGTCTGGTCTACGATTGCTATACTGTCTATAAGTTCTGCTGATTGTATGACTTTTTTCGCGATATATATATATATTTTTTTTTACTTAATGTGATACTGAACTCTTAAAAACATAGCTTTCTCTAAATTTATCCAACTATGAAAGCATATCATGGCTGTTGAGAAGTTCACTTCTGTTTTGCTTTTTGTTTTTTGATGGAACGCGATTTTCTTATGATCTTTTGCATTGCAACAGTAATTTCCAAAACACGAAGCAAGTGTTCAAACAGCTTTGAGCCAACGAAAGAACCGGGCAACTAACTACGCTTGAAGTGCCTCCGTATGTCTGAATCATGCTAGCACATTTTTTTCTTTTTCTGTCTCTTTCTTAAGACGTAGCTCACTAATTCTAGCGTGCCACTCAGCATTCATCAGGACGCCTTAAAGTCCGGCCTAAACGGGTCAACGCCTGAGCATTCGCTGCGTGTTAACGCGGCCTTATCAGCGTAGTCCAGACTCGCTTCACACGCCTCGGTCGTTTTCAAACTTTCCTAAGCGTCCCTCGGCTCAACAGAGCGCCTTAGAAGCTAATGAAGTAGCGTGTGAGTTCGGCTGACTTTCGCCTGGTATAATTCATGCGTGCTCTCCTTCAACTTACTTCATTAAGGAACTCTGTCGGCGAGTGTGGCAGATTGGGCGGGTCGGTTTAGCCCGATGTGTAGGCATTTTAGCCCAACTCTTGGGTAGAGGAGAAAAAACGCGAGGACACGAGCAGCGAAGGAGAACAGAGTGAGTCGCAAGAAGTTGCTACACGAGATTAGGGCATTGTCCCGAAAGCGGAGTGGCACCAAATTTGTGTCGCCTCTGTGTGATCACTGACAGCGGTCCCTTGTGGAGGATAGAACAGCCAAGTCTTTTATCAATGTATACATTGAGAAGGAAGAGAATCGGTCGCCTTTGACAGAGTTAGCTTTTATGAAGTCAATCACCTCATTCGAGTTGCGTGTTAACAAAGGGTCTCTCGCGGGTTAAAAACGCAAGCTTCGTTGGTAAAGAGAGAGCAGCTGATTTTCGCACTGTGTCGTTTTCCGAAACAATTACTTTCAATGGTGCCTCAGGTCCACGCGCCTTTGCACTAAGCAATACACTCACCTGGCCTTGCTTGCTCTTTATGGCTTTCTTCTACTTGTACACGTTAAACTTCTTACAAAGCATTCAACCTGCTTTTTATTATTGCTTGCCTCCTTTTCTTTTTCTTTTTCGTTTACACAAGGTTGCCCTGAAATGCCTAAGCTTTCTGTTGGTGACGCCAGCTGGCAAGCTTTAAAGATACCCACGAACTTTTTAAGCTAAGCGTTTATACCTCGCATATTTCGGTGGCGGAGTCGTGCACGAAAAACTCGGCGCCGGCGAGCGTGCAGGAATGCGACCCTCGAATGTAGCAATTCTAATGCTCTATAAATACCTATGTATGTATATGCCCTCTTTTCCAATAATGCATGCCCTATCGATCATGGAGTTGTCATCGATCAGCCGGTTTCTGACATGGCAACGTGCCCTTTTATCGAGTTCACTTGTCATTTCAAGTTGCCACACCTCATTGTGGCCTGGATATGAGCGCATGACCGTCGTTGTTGCCTGCAGCAAACGAAGTGTTGCGCTGCTGAGCACGTCACTGAAGGTCCCATGTCCCAGCATGAAGGAAGAGTTAAGAGGGAGCATTGCGCGATGAGAAAGAAAGAAAGAAAGAAAGAAAGAAAGAAGGAAGGAAAGAAAGAAAGAAAGGAAGAAAGAAAGAAACAAAGAAGGAAAGAAAGAAAGTAAGAAAGAAGGAAGAAAGAAAGGAAGAAAGAAAGAAGGAAAGAAGGAAGAAAGGAAGAAAGAAAGAAGGAAAGAAAGAAAGAAAAAAGGAAAGAAAGAAAGAAAGAAAGAAAGAAGGAAGGAAAGAAGGAAAGAAAGAAAGAAGGAAGGTAAGAAAGAAAGAAGGAAAGAAAGAAAGAAGGAAGGAAAGAAAGAAGGAAGGAAAGGAGGAAAGAAAGAAGGAAAGAAAGGAAGAAAGAAAGGAAGAAAGAAGGAAGGAAAGAAGGAAGGAAAGAAAGAAAGAAGGAAAGAAAGAAGGAAAGAAAGGAAGAAAGAAAGGAAGAAGGAAAGAAAGAAGGAAAGGAATGAAGAAAGAAAGAAAGAAAGAAAAGAAAGAGAGAGAGAGAAAGAAAGAGAAAAAAAGACACAGTTTCGCCGCAAGGGCGAAGCAATGAAGGCGATAGCAGGAAACTAATGCTATACGAAGTGAGGCTCGCCAATGGATACTCTCAGTTTGAACAGCGCTCCTGTTGCAAAGGCGGCCGAAGCAGCGAAGAAAACTAGCGTGCTTCGAGTGTCGAGCTGTGACACTTGGTAGTTCGCGCTCATCGTCTGTTTGTTCGTTTAGCGGCGTCCCTTGAGATCGAGGGACTTCCGTACGCTCCGTAACATGAGCGCGGATACCACGGTGAAAGCTTGAAACAAATTCCCCTCACCACCAGAAAACCACGCGAGCAGACAGCGGAAGGGCAAGGTTCTCCCTGCGCAATAAGAAGAAGCGAGCGAGCTCGCCGACAACTTTTAAATGCGCCCGTCGTTCTCCTAACGCCATCTCGCTGGTAATGAAGAAACGCTTATAAGTGCAGCCGTCTCTGAGTCCTCCAGCGGTAAATGCTGTGTATATAACGCTCGCCGTTACCTACGTGGAGGATCTGCGTTTCGTGGCGTAGTGGCTAGCGCCACTCGCTTCGGAGCAAGCGGTCCCTGGTTCGATTCCGCGCTTCGGGAGCATTTTTCTGAATTATTTTTCTTCGGGGCTTTTATATATATATATATATATATATATATATATATATATATATATATATATACTTATACATATACGGTGCATGACGGCGACGGCGACGGCAAAATTCAGTCGAGACTGTCCATATAATTGCTAACGGCAGGCACGCATATGCCAAGCTTCGCTGTCCCCCATTTTCGCGATAATGCAAGGGCCCATGAATCTTTTAAATGCGCATCATTTCTTAACGAACCCCAGGCACTTTGAGCGCTTCTATCTATCTATCTATCTATCTATCTATCTATCTATCTATCTATCTATCTATCTATCTATCTATCCATCTATCTATCTATCTATCTAGCCGCCTACATCTGGGTGTTCCCGTGATCGCCTCCTTCGCTTGGTGTAGACCAAAATAGGCATGGGAGGGTAAGAGCGTTTGACGAATATGACTGCCTGCTCATGACATGAATAACGGTAAATCTTGTCGCGTACTTCGTCAAACCCTTTCCTTCAGACACGTGTGGTACATACCCGTTTACCACGGGCCGCAGTGTACGGGTATGCGCCACAGGTGATTGACAGTTGATATCTACCCATGAACGGCGAGAACGTACGTTGGTCCCTTAAATGCGAGAGCGTTAAGAAAAATCAACGTCAGCAGCGTTCACCCGACGAATGCAAAGAATGAAAATTAGGATCCCAGCAGGAATCGAACCCAAGCATTCTGCGAGTGCAGTCAGGTATTCTACCACAGAGCCATGCCACGTCTTGAAACTGCTTTGGAAAAAGCAGGCGTAATTTCAGTGCAGCGTCTATTGTGGTTGTAGTGCTGGCTATTTAATTTTATATTAAAGCAATAAATGTTAAATATGTACTCTTATGATACAGTGGTCATGCCAAGTTAACGTCAAATGTGGTTCCAGAATTGGCTCCGTTTTCATAGAAGTCGAATAAACACTAGATTTGTATTGCGATGATTAAGCAAGCTATATTCAAGCGTTGCTCGACCCCGGAGGAATGCGCTAACGAAAGTTGTATTTAATATTCACATAAGCGAATAGGCGAAGAAGTGCACTTCGTTGTGATAATACTCACGTCTGTGCTCTAAAGCGAGTGCTGACATTACGTCAGACCATAAGTTACGCTTTGAACGCCACTGTAGTCGACATCATTGGTAATGCCACGATGTGCACACAACTACTACGCTTTCAAAAACACGTCGGTCTTCCTCGTAACGCTTGGCTGAAAGCCAAAAAATGCAGCATAGCAAACTACTCGCTGATTGCTTCGCGTGAAATCGATTCCCACATGGCGTGGGATCTGCCGAATTTTTTCATTCAGTTTGAGATAGGGACGTCCTGCCCCCCCCCCCCCTCCCCTGCTCCTATCTTCGGCAAAAACCTTCATCCGCCTCTTGTTGATCCTAAAGAAATTTCCCCTAATTGCATCGTATCTTTGCGCTATTACATTCTCTTATCACAAACGCGCTCCTTATGCGATGCCTCAGCGCAGAAGTGGACATTTATGTACGTAAGAGCCATATATTCCTGTACGTAAGAACCATGTTGGGTATTAAATCCGCGATTGTGTACGATGGTGATGTCGTTTGTGAAGAGTGAATACATTAATTGTGCGGATCATGCAACTATTTCGTACTTACAGAGGGCGCATTAACTGCGCTGCAGTTTAGGGGTGCCTTTGCGGCTGCCCAGTGCTAACGGTGCTCGCCTGCTTAAACGAAACGCGTCGTTTTGATCCCGGCCGCGGTGGTCGCATTTGTGCGGATGCAGAATGTGAGAGGCCCGTGTACGTTGCAATGTCAGTGCCCGTTAAAAAAGTCCAGGTGGTCGAAATTATCCGGAGCCCTCCAGTACGGCGCCTCTCATATTGCCTGAGTAGCTTTGGGACGTTAAAACTCCATTTACCTACCGAATACTAGCACCTTAGTCACGAGGTTTGAGAAAATGGTCTAGGTAAGGTCGTCTCCTGCTCCGACTTTGATGCCTGCGTTAACTTTCTGCGCGGCTCAGCGCATAGTCAATCCGATCGACCTGTCTTATTATTGAGTGCAGCGACTGGGCGAGCAGACATGGTTGGCGGCTTCATGTGCGCTGTTTTCCAAGCAACATAGTGTTTTAGATAATGTTGTATAAATGTTTCGTAGACTGACTACAGCGCGAGGCAATGCGAAGTGTTTGCTCAACTGTGCCCCCATTATTCGTCCCGCCAGAGTTGCGACAGCAACTAATCATGGCCATGCAAATAGTGAGATCGGCTCATGTCTGCCTTTCTGAGCGTGACGTCCCACCTGTTAACTAAATTAATAAGGGACTGTTTATTGGGATACATGGTATTGCTTAAACTGTGGTTGCTAATTGCTAAGAGCGCAGCTCTTACATTAGTTTTCCCTCAGATATTCACGTCACGCATTCCACTAAATCGGCTGAGATAGCTTCCACATTGCTACATGCATATTGCCAGCCCCTTCAACCATTGCGCGTGCGCGCCGGACGAAGAGAAGGAAGATCTGTCTCCGCTCGGGCTCTGAGCTGAACCGGTCAGCGCTACAACCGCTACTGTAAACATATCGTGTAAATAGTCTACGGGCTAGTCTACCGAGTCGTCATTCACGTAACATATTTGGTGGAGGTGGAGCGTTCCCCGTCCTTACCAAGAAGCTTCGCAGCGGCCTCACCGTCCAGTGTCCGGCCACGGCTACCACTGCCAACAGCCCGTCTCCGTCTACAGCTGCGGCGCCAACCACAACGTACCATACGGTGTCCCACTCCCGCGACCCCGGTACATTTTCCGCCCAAGCGGGACTTGACGTTGACTACTGGCTCAGCATGTACGAGCGTGTTAGCCAAACTCACCGATGGGACCCCACCATGATGCTTGCCAACGTAATCTTCTACTTGGGAGGCACCCCGCGTGTCTGGTTCGAGACCCATGAGACCGAGCTCACCAGCTGGGACATTTTCAAGAAGCGACTACGCGACATCTTTGGAGACCCGTCAGGTCGCCCAGTGGCAGCACGAAAAGAACTCGCCACCCGTGTCCAGTCAAGCGACCGAGTCGTACGTCTCGTACATTCAGGACGCATTCGCGCTGTGCCGAAAAGTGGACGAGCAAATGTCCGAGGTTGACAAGGTGGGCCATGTACTCAAAGGCATCGCGGACAACGCTTTCAATTTGCTCGTCTACACAAATGTGTCGACCATCGACCTCATTATTAAGGAATGCCGCCGCTTCGAAAGGGCCAAAAGCCGCCGCGTAGTGCCTCAATTTGCTCGGCTACCGAACACGGCTGTCACATCAACGTGCTCCGATCTCGACGCCACACCATCCTTTGAGGAGAATGTGACGCGCATCGTTCGACGGGAGCTGGAAGCGGCAAGTCCAGTGCCCTTCCACACACCTCCCTTCGACCAAGCCGCAGTCCAAGCACCCCCCACGGTCTCTGTTATTCAGGCCGTCGTGCGGCAAGAAATTGCCAATCTCGGTTTCCCTGTCACCTGCACCATCACTCGACCGGAATACTGACAGACGCCCACGAGTGCACCCCGCAGTGACTCCTATTTTCCTCCAAGATACCGCAACCCATCAGAATGGAGAACTCCCGACGACAAACCCATCTTCTTCCTGCCACCGGGTGGGTCATGTCTCCCGTCACTGCCGCACTACCTGGACACCGCCATATTGGGGCCAATTCTCGTCGCCTTCTCGTCCATACGCTGCACCTCGCCGGTATTCTCCTAGCCGTACGTACGCTGCCTCTGACGCACCCAACAGCCGCCCTAGTGCTCGGTCACCGTCGCCCTAACGCCGTCGTTCCCCGTCGCCTCAACCACGCCGCTATTCCTCGCCGCCCAACTACGTCTCGTCCCGGACGGAAAACTAGATCGTGCAGCTCCTGGAGGTAGTGCTGCATCATTTTCGTCTGAGCCAAATCCTCCGTTGACGCTCCCTACGAACACGAACTTAATTGATCTTCAAGTGGACGGTATTTCTATGACGGCGTTAATTGATACTGGAGCACAGGTGTCCATCATCAGCGCGCATCTCTGCCGTCGACTTAAGAAAGTACTCACGCCTGCTACAACTAAAGCCGTACGCGTCGCCGATGGCGGAACTGTTGCCGTCACGGGCATGTGTACCGATTGCAGGCACCGAGACGTGCACTTCTCGCCCGGTTCTTTAGTCCTGCTGTGGTCTCCCACCCGTCACGTTGGGATGTCGGAAAAATTAATGTCTCGATACACAGGTCCATACAGAGTCCTTCGTGCGGTTACCCCTGTAACCTATGAAATCGCTCCTGTCGCCTCGTCGCCTTCATCTTCTGAAATACAGGCCAGCAATATCGTACATGTCGCACGCTTGAAACCCTACCACTCTACCAGTGACATTGACATCTGATGCGCCGAGACGGCGCTTCTGCCGCCGGGGATTATGCTACATGCATATTGCCAGCCCCTTGAACCATTGCGCGTGTGCGCCCGACGAAGAGAAGGAAGATCTCTCTCCGCTCGGGCTCTAAGCTGAACCTGTCAGCGCTGCAACCGCTACTGTAAATATATCGTGTAAATAGTCTACGGACTAGTCTACCAATTCATTATATAAGTTCGTCATGTATATGTTCGTGGCTCTCTTTTTTTTTAGCATGATACTTTCGAATGGAACAACACTGCATTTCGACATACGCCTTTCAAGCCCATTCTGCGCGCATTTTTGTTTAGTTATCCGAGAGGACGGAGAGTGTGGATGCGTGCGAAAAACAGCCTGGGGTGGTACTCTACTGTACATCAGTCGGTCATTCACCTTAAGTAAAGGGCCAACAGCTACGTTCTGCTTAAATAACACTTATGCGAACATATTTCTCTACGGACCACAGTTTCGTCTCATTTTTGGTCCCGCAAGCACCGAAAGTGTCCAACATTTATGGCTCGTCTATTTGAACTGCTGAAACGAAAAACGACTTCGAATTGCAAAACAACGTTCATGAAGAAATACAAACAGTAAAGAAAGAAACGATTTGCATAAAGCGCTAAGGGCGCACGCTATCAAAGGTGGGAAATGGTCCGAACCCAAACTAGGCTCGCACGTTGTGGCGGGACGCGTTCGACTTCAACTACGCAAAATAGCGTCGCATAGCTCCCAGGCGTCGATGTGAAGGTTCCCTGGAGGGTAATTTTAATGTTACGGTCGTTCGCGCGGTTTTATGGCTGTGCGGTATCCGCGTTAACTCCTCATATCTGCAGCAATACGTCATGTGGCTCTGCAATACTATCTACCCAAAATGTTTTCTTTAACGTCGCTCGAGAAAAGAGGCAGAATGGGGTTCGACGATGATACTTTCACCGGCGATTTGCCCGCTTCGCCACGTCGTATAACGGCAATCTTTTTCTTCGGTACTCAGGTTCTATGTTTACACCGGAGAACAGCACGTATCTGTTGTATGACTCGCTGCTTGTAGAGCACCCACGAACACTTAAAGATCAAATTGCCAAGAAACATTACCTATGGTTCATGAGGACCCTAGTTTCCCTTTGGTACACGCGTGTAATCTGTATGATATCTTTAATATACATGCCGTTCTGATGGGTAGCACGCGGTTCCGGGTAACATTCCCAATTTTGAAAGCCGTATTCTGATGCGCACAAGATGTCATGCGACTGTGTACTCATCATTAACTGAGAAGCGGTTGCTGGCGAACTAAATGCATTTTGGGGCTTACCGCCTACGTCTAAATGATGTCGTTGTTCTTTCGTTTACTATGTTTACACTAGAATCGGCATGGCATGACATGAGCCTATGGCGAATATGAATGTCATCTAATGCCTTTAATACTGTGGTGCAATTGTGGTCGTTTCTTTACCTTAATATATACCAGAATCTGCATCGTATGACTTGCGTGTATCGTAAACATCACTGAGAGGTCTTTCCATTATTAGCACAAATGACATGATACACGGGTCGCGAAGGCGTCCTGGTCGTTTCATAGACGTGATATATTGAAGACGAGCTCCACCACTGAAAAATCTGGTGCCACCGTCGGCGTGAAGTGGTACGTGGGATCAGATTGACACAGCGGCCGCGTTGGCTGCTTCGGAAACGCCGAAGTGCACTGAAAACGAAAGTTTAAATTCTCACCTGCGCTTCGGTTCCGATTGGGAGGGGAAGTTTTACCGCTTGGGGTGTGCGCATGGCAACACTTGGAAGCACTACAATGTGCAGTAGCTGCGTTTTCGAGGTGTCCTACATGGTTGGTCATGCTTGATGCCGCCCTTCTGGACAAAGCAACGGAACCCGTTTTCATCCTTCACACGCATCCGCCGCAAGGCAAGGAGCTACGTGAAGCTTACAGCGAAACTTGGAACTTGAAAGCAGCCATCAGCTACGACTCGCATGTGCTGCTCTAATTTCAGCCATGGGACTGACTCACCATCTGTGACGTCAAGCGCGGAACTGCTGTTACGTCGACGGCGACAGTGACTTTTCTCTTCTCCTCTCTAACTTTCATTCCCCTTACCCCAGTATAGAGTAGCCTACCGGGCTCAGCCTTGGTTAACCTCCCAGCCTTCCTTTTATCCTTATTCTCTCATCCCTAGGTGCTCTTTTGTGAATGAATGAATGAATGAATGAATGAATGAATGAATGAATGAATGAATGAATGAATGAATGAATGAATGAATGAATGAATGAATTTTATTTAATTGTAGTCTGGCAGTTTACCTTCGGTCGAGGCGGGTGGAAGAGGATATGAATGTATTTTTTTTTTCATTCCTGCGACTTTCACGAATGCTATTATCTGTGGAAAGAAGTAGCCAGCGCTAAATAAGTGCGCTAACATCTCCTAAACAACACAACATAATAATAATAAAAAAGGTCACGCCATATCCACGAAGTGAATGATGTTAGAGGAGCTTGCTCGGAGGTGATCGGGTAACCCTCTATCTTTATATAAAGACGTGACCACGTTGTTATATGTATACACATTATATACACAATGTTTATTAATTTACAAGCGGCGACAAGCGACCGCACTGCTTAGGCTGCGCGAGCCCTCGCCGCTGCCGCCGCCTCTGGAGTAGAGTAGCAGTAGCGAAGTGCACTGAGTGAGCTCCCGGCGAAGAGAAAGGAAGCGCGCCGAGAGCAAGCGCTGTATATGGGGGCGGCCCTCTAGCGGTCACCTATCTAACGAGGGCAAGCGCCGATTGTGTAGCGGAGTGTGCGGCGCCGCCTAAGCGGCGGCGCGCTATCTAGTGAGCGCGCTTGCTTGAATCACCGGAAAAATCACAGCTGCGCTTTAGCGGGAGCGATGAAAACTAGCGGCTACGGCACGATGGACAAGGCGCGAGCATAAGATGCTTGGCGAGCAGGCTCCCAAAAGCGGGTTCGCGGACACTCCATCACGGCAACCGCACGTAATGTCCGCTCAATGCGCGTATTCTGCGAACTGAGAGCGTCGCTAAAGAATTGTTTTCTTTATTTTTTAAGATGATTATCTTGACAGTTAGACTTCCCTCGTTTCAACACCTTTTACACCATTGTCGAGACGCCACCCACGCGGAGTATCTTCATTGAGCGCTGACACTCAAACCAATGAGCAGAGAGAAGCGTTATGCCTTATACTGCGCAAGAGAGGTGCTTCCTAAAGATGGCCACTTCCGAACTCATCGTCCCAATACCAGAATGTGCATGCATTCGTGACTTACATGCGATGTTGAGTGAGATGTAACGACATGAATGGTATGACATGTGATGAAATGCATGATATGCCTATCATCATTATCATATGTGACAAGGCATTCATGGCATAAGTGTCAATATATCGTTGCAGTAATTTGTTAGCTGTATGTCTCAATATGCATGACATTACGTAAGTCACATGAAATGTCATACATGTTATGACATGTACCGTATTTACTTCGAAACACCAACACCAATTAGCCAACTGTTGGCTAAACAAAAAAATGTGCGTCCTTGAGCTCGTCCGTCACGTAAGATGAACAGCTATAAAGAAATAAATGTACAAAACAATATAGATGTCCACTGTGAGACTAGGTTTTGAACCTTGAATACCACGCTGCGAAGGAAAGTGCCCTTAAAAACACCCAAGCTTGGAGATTGCGACTATATTTGAACCATATGGATGTGTTCTACCGCCGCTATAGATCAATTGTAAAAGAAGAACGCTTCTATGAAGACTCCTTTGACATATTTTGTTGGTGGCCGTAGAATAAGATACCACCATAGACCAACATGTGAAGACTACGTGCAGCATCGCACACATCAGGAATATTCCGACAGTGTGAAAATTTTGTGCCCGACATGCGTTTCGATGATCACGGGAAAGGACTCGTTTGGACGCTCTCGACCGACGAACGTTAAATGCGAGAAGAAAGACACAGTGTCGATACTTGCCCAAAACACCGTTCCAGGCAATGCTGCAAACTTAGGCTTCCCTGGGGTAAAACTCCACGCTTACGCGTCCTTTCTGCGGGGCGTTTCGCTTTATTTTCGAATTGTAATGGAACCTTACCCCTTCTCTCCCACCGCAATCCATCACCTGTAGTCTGTAGTTGTTTTATTGCGCGACATTCGGTAGTATTCCAATAAAGAATTTTTGGTCACAAATATACTGTTATTAGTGGTCGTCAATGGTGTTAGCTAAAGAATGTAATGAAAACATAATAAATGCTATTTTCCGAGTTTTATGTTGTGGTTGCCCGGAGCGCTTATTACATGTACACGTGCAAGAGGTTGTTTACCCTGTGCAAGCACTGTGTTCCTTCGGAGCAGCGCATGGGAGCGGTGTGCTTGCTATCGGCTCGATGAACGGTGTAGCGATGGATCATTAGTGTTCTTGGCGCGTGCCTCATTAGAAGAGGAGGACGCCATTGATCTCCATATCATTCGAAGGGGGTCTTTCCCAATTTACGAGGACTAAACAAAATTTTTTCCACCGCTGTATGGGCGCGCCTGTCCGTGTTGTGGTGGCTCGCCATCGCTCTATCACATTGAGTGGGGATGCCTTAACCAAGGCGGTTTAAAAAAAATTCTGGAGTGGAAGCTCTCGCAACGCCTTGCCAGCAAAAGTGTAGCCAGCTTTTGCCCACCAAAAAGCTCGGAAACATGCTCTTTTCTGGTTGTGCCTACTTAGAGATCAAATGGCTTTGATCTGTTAGTCTAAGTACTACGTTAATTATAAAATAAAAGATCGTTGTTGCCGACAAAAGTAACCCGTCGAGAGGAGTATTCGCGATTGATCTCCAATAAAATTTGCCATGACTTTGACGCTTACTTACAAAAACTAGTAACACCAAGACACACCTGGAGCAGTATATGACCCGTAAGAGTTGCCATGATAAACTCGTGTATCGTTCGAGGAAAACGCTCGCTTTCCTTCGCCAAACGCCGATGATTCATCGTGCCCCTACAAAGATGGCGGGCGCAGCCGCCATCTTTTGGTAGGCACGGCTTCACTCTTGCGCAATAATCGCCAATCCAGAAATTTTTTAAACCTCGTTAGCCTTAACTGACAACCAAATTTATATACCTATTAAAGATGATAGTCTTTCTTGGGATACCCTAAAGGAGAAATTTTGGTCTGTCTTTCTGTTTGTCGGCACGTCACTCGATTCAGCCACTCGGCCAAAGTTGAAGCACTTACCCAAGGGCCAGGCATATTGAACGGCTGACCAGGTTCATACTTGTGTACATTGTCGATCAAAAAGCAAACGTTACGCATATTTGAGGCACAACATCACTAGGTAAGTATTAGGCGGTGTGTTCCTTGAATACAAAATGCATACATACGTAATTCTAAAGACCCTAGTTTCTTAAGCTGCGCTGAAAATGCGACTGCGCGTTAAACTTGACTTCCTCCGTGCCCTCTGCACGAGCTCATTGTTGTGTTTCGGTTTCGGTTCTGTATTGCACTGTACAAATGCCAAGGGGCGCCGCTCTGGCATTCCTGTTTTAGCCAGGCGACGTGTAAATAAAAGAGTGTGTGGAGAGTACTCGTTGAGTGCGGACGTTTCTTCTGCTTCAGCGCTTCGCGCCAAACTGCGTGTTCGGGCTGGCTGGCGTCCCCGCCGGTCGTGTTGGTCACCGCCGGTCTTCGCCTGCTGCTGCGCCGGGACTACCAGTCAGCAACACAGCACTCATGTTCCCGACGTATTGCCAGATGGCGTCCATATCTTACGCAGCGCCTCTTCTATCGTCTTTAGACGACATTTGCAGCGAAGCACACAGATATTTTTTAGGTCACTATAATCTGTCCAAACACTTTCGCAATTTGAGGCACAGCTTGCACTTCTGGGTCACGTCAGGCAGGCGCAGGAGCCAGTGGAGCCCTGGACTTGGGGCCACACCCATCGAACTCATGACCTTTTGTTCCAGACGTCCTTTGGCAATTTGAATGCAAGTACTGCTAAACGTTCTGCCATACAATAGTGCGTCGTACTCTGCATCATGCTGCCGTTCAAATGCGAAGCGTTTGTTGGCGAACGAACGCACTTTCACGGTTTATATATATCGTTTAAAACGACCAATGTTACGCGCACAGACGTTCTTTCCTTGCGGCACGGATGAGGTGCCCGTCGAAAAGCGTAGGCCCGTATTCTGAAACGCTCCTTACCTCAGACCATTTCCTTACCTTACGTGAGGAGCCCTTCATGCCTCCTTATCTCAAGGAGCTCCTTGAGGGAGCCAGCGTATTCTGAGAGCTTCCTTCAACCTTCCTTTCCTAAGGGCCGCCTCAGTAAGGTAAGGCGCGTGTTTCACAAGTCTGGGATCGAGAGTACGTGTGAAATACGGACTAAAAGTCCGTTTTCAAGCAACAATAAGGAATATTTTGTAGTCATAACGAAACGTGTACACTGTTTTACGTGTGAACTACTGACTAAACGTCCGTTTTCAAGCAAGAATAAAGGAATATTTTTCGTGCATAAGGATGAATAATAATGTACACTGCTTTTTCGTGATATGGGTGCACAGCCTTTCCCGTTTACTTAAATTTCGCCTGTTGCAGCAGACAAAAACAGGATGGTCGAGCAACCTTGGAGCTCATTACGTTCATTGATGCATTTCAACGGCCTGTTATGTGGGAGCGAGTAATAAAGATCGTTTAAAGAGTTGAAGACGTGGGTGAGATTGATTTTCATAACCGACTAGGGTTAAACTTGTGAAATCTCCTCACTTTGGTGCAAATTTGACTCGAATGTACTTATGTCCAAGTAAATTATTATGTTTACATTCAATACAAGGGCGCGTCTATCGGGTCGCGCATCGCGCCTTCGTGGATTTACCTTTCTTTTTTTTTTGCTAAACGAGAAAATCTTACAAGTCCTGAAAGTATTCAGATATATGTGCACGACTTATTAGTAGTCTTATTACAGCCTCGGAGTTGCATTCTGAGTTGTCACAAATGGTAGGAATATTTGAAGAATGTATATCGCCCGTCATAAGACGTGATATGCCCTCCTAGGATTTTGTCGGGTTCCTTGACCTTAAGCTCGATTTCACCCGTGATCATGTTTGCTGGACATATGAACCAGGCACGTACAAGCTCAACTCCGCACAGTAAAATTGTCAAAAGGGTTATTGTTCGGGCTTGCTTCTACAACGCGTTAAAATACTCGTGCTGCCACAGAGTAGGCGCCAACTTTCAGGCACAGGTCACTCGCCTGTATCACGACGGATTACTAATCTCAATGGCTGAGATAATTCGCAGAAAAGGAAAGGAGGGTTGCCTGGGCATACATTGTAGCGCGTGCGGCTGCGCCCCTGTGTTTTCTAAGACCAATGTGATTTTCTGTTACCCGGAAGACCGCACCTGCCTCATTGTGGAAGCAGCCCGCATGGCATGTGAAGAATGCCATTGTTAGCCTAATCCAAACAAGAACTGTCATTCCTGGAAGACGGCAGCACGAACGGTGGGCGATGAGGGGGGCCTACCGTTTCGCATTCCTTGAGTCTGTTCTTTTTTTTTCTGTTCCTGTAAAATGCCTTGTTCTCTTCGAGCTGCGCAATATTAACGAAAAATGTTGACAGCCGTTCGGCCGCACGCTCGAAAACACGCCTGGCAAGCAATTTTAACAACGACGAGGATACAATTAGAGCGAGCTTGTGCAGAAATGCGAGGCATCGATCGAAAATAAGAGATCGGTCACACTGCCGCTGACAAAGTACTGCAGAGAGGCGCCCTTTCAGTGCAAGTAGCAAGGTAAGGAGGCCTTAAGGTAGCCCTAGAGCTACCTTAACTTGAGGGAGCACCAAGGAGGGCCTCAGTGAGGGAACCTTAGTAAGGAGCGTTCCAGAATACGTGACAAGGCGTCCTCAAGCAGTTAAGGCCCCCTCACTGAGGTAAGGAGCGTTTCAGAATACGGGAGTCTTGCTAGCGATTGAAAAGGCGATGCGAACGGGGCCCGGTTACACTCACGTTCTACTCTTGAAGGCGAAGCGCAAGCGTACTCGGTTTTAAATGCGAAGCATTTCTTAGCGAACTTCTGCGACTTTGAGCGTATCTATCTATCTATCTATCTATCTATCTATCTATCTATCTATCTATCTATCTATCTATCTATCTATCTATCTATCTATCTATCTATCTATCTATCTATCTATCTATCTATCTATCTATCTATCTATCTATCTATCTGTCTGTCTGTCTGTCTGTCTATCTATCTATCTATCTATCTATCTATCTATCTATCTATCTATCTATCTATCTATCTATCTATCTATCTATCTATCTATCTATCTATCTATCTATCTATCTATCTATCTATCTATCTATCTATCTATCTATCTATGCAGCCGCGTACGTCTTGGCTCTCTCGTCGCCGTCTCCTCAACTAGCTACATACCAAAATTGGCATAGGAGGACGTGAGTGCATGACGAACACGATCCGCAGGTCATGACATGAGTAGGTGACTTCCATGCCGCGCCCGTCATGAAATCTCCACCAGTCGTGTGAAGCGCATACCCGCATACTACGGCCTGTGGTATGCGGGTGTGCGACCCCAGCGGTTCACAGTCTGTATCAACCCAGACTTTCGGAATCTTAACCCGATAGCGTGAAGGAACCCATGTTGCAAAAATATGCGGCGCCGGCTTAGGCGGCATTGTCGATGGGGAAATATTCCGCTGGATGGATGGACGCGGAGCAAGGCCACAGCAGATCTATAGTGTCGTTACATTTGACGCATGTTACACAAATACACGAATAGAGAACTTCAGATAAATATTGTTGATTAATAGGGGGTTCGGATAGGCTCTTGTTTCTAAGAGTATTAGCGTAATGGCCTGAGCTGTACTTGGCTCACTGTGGGGATGGGGAAAGACCCTGTGTCCAAGATAGACGTGCTTGGTTAGCTCGTTGTAAGAGAGGAGGTGGGCCCTGCAGTCTGGATCCTCAGCATCTTCTTGCCTTGTGGCTGCACGGTTGGCAAGTCCTCGTGCAGCTTTGGGGGCAGATTCGTTGAGGTTCGCGGGAGCACCGTTGATTTCTGTCATATGAGCAGGAAGCCATATGATCATGTGGGCCTTGACAACCTTTCCGCCTAGAATTCCCAGGGCCTGTGTAGAGTTGACTGCTTTGGCAATGCTCGAACTGCTGCCCTAGATGGAAGCGAAGAATAAAAATCGCGGCTCCAGCCGGAATCGAGCTCAGACATTCTGCATGGCTGCCAAGTATTCTACCACAGAGCGATGCCAGTGGTTCAAGCTGCTTCGGAAAAAGACCACATACAAGCGTTATGTCAGGACAATGCCAATTGTGGTTGCAGTGCTGGCAATCCGCTTTGATATCAATGCAGTAAACATCGGATATGTACAGTGGCGCTCAATATGAGCTGCAGCAAGTTGGCCATGGTTCAAGGGGTACCAAGCCTATACTGTAACAAAGGCAAGCGCGAAAATTGTTTTTGCAACTACCAGTAGCCCAAACAGTATTTACGTCACTAATTGTTTTTTATGTCGGCGGCACCATGCAGTGTCGGCGCCGCTTTGACCAAGGACAGCATGTTGAAAGTCATATTGGGTGCGACTGTGCACCTATGACTGTAGTAAAGCGTTGCGCGAATATGCCTACGACCACTGCTTATGATACGCACATCATCGCACCGTAATATGAGCTTCGCGGCGATAAAACTGACGCCTGTGCTTTAAGGCGCGTGCCGTCATTACGTCCGACCATGAGATACCCTTTACTCACTAGTGTACTCGGCGAACCTGGTATTCGCCGGCAAGCACAACGTCTCAATTTATACAAAGAGTCGATCCACCTCGTAACGCTTGGCTTAAAGCGAAAGAATTTGTCATGGGCTGCTTGCTAATCGCGGACTGCTTCGCGCGTGAAATCGACTCCCACGATGCGTGGGATCTGCCGGATCTTTCGTCGCGCGTTTTCCTTCTGTCGTTGTTCGGTTTGCGTTAAAACACCTTCACTCCCAGCCCACTGTCTACCAGCAAACTACGGACTCGGGGCTCATGTACGAATCCTTAACACCACAGTTTTCATAAGCGGGCCATATACGACGGCTTGGTCGCTGCTACGCGTTTGAGGCGAACAGCATGTTAAACCCCTGTACACGCTCGCGGCCTTCGCAGCATCCTCCTACACCTTGCGCTCCTTACCTTCAAGAACAGCTGCGAGGAGCGATAACCCTGCATATCCAGCACACGCGAGATCATACCCTCAATTGCGAGTTCCGGCATTGGCCGTATTTCGCGACGTAGGCTGCGACGAGAGCAATAAGAAGAGACAACATGCCGGAAAAGGGATCGTTGCCTGTGAATAATGGCAGCTGCTAATGGCAACACCTAAGTATAGAGTATAGCACACGGCGGCGCAAGGCGAGATCCCTGCGGCACACGTCGTGGTCGTTTTTCGCTCGCCGCATAACGGGCTCCGAACAGGCATCCTCCATTAGCATCTATCGTATGCATACTAGGCAACCCTTGTTTCTACTTTGTCTGTAGCACGCCTTGAGATGAGCCGCCCACGTAGAGGAAAATAGATAGGACGCTTCGCTCTTAGTGGGTCAAGCATCTCCTGTATTCCGGTGTCTCTGCCTCGGTCTTCCTTCGGAGATAAAGAACACGTCGTCCACCCTCCTCGGTAACACAGTATCCCCATCAAGTGTGTGCATGATTTACGGTCCCCGGTGTGCCCCTGGGGATAGCGTTATATTGGATGCAAATGCAAGAGCGAGAGCGTGATCGCTTAGTGAGAAAGCTGTCGCCTTGCACTTTCCTTTATCGAAGCCTACAGTGGCCGTTATTTACGGGAGTGGTGTGAACCTCGCTACATTATCGGCAAGTCCTCCATCAGAGATGGGCCCGTATTAGTCAGCATTGGCGAAAAGCATCGCGAGTCAGAGAAGAAAGCATAAAATGTATTAGGTTATTACTTACGTAATGCTGCCAGCTGACGATTTAACCGCGAAGGCAAGGCAGGATAAGGCTGGAAAGAAAAATTATAAATAATAGTAACGCATTAAATTATAAAGTGATTGAATCAACAGTGTAGGTGTGGCTTGCGTTTTATCATACTATCTTGTGCACGAAAAAGGTAACTAGGTCCCGTACATCACATACGAAGCGTCATTCAACGAATTGTTTTTGTTCTTGTTGTGCTTAGCACAAAAAGTGATCGATTTAGGGTCTATGTACTCCTCCATTAGACAGCAGCGAGCCGACCCGGAACAGGCCTTCTAAAAGGATTTGCAATATGCGCGCTACGTACACTTTTACAGTGCATAATGGCAGGTGCTTTAAACTTAATTCGATTACTATGCAGTCCGCAAGAGCAACTGGTAATTTCATTGCATGGATGCCAAGCCTACCACTGACCACAAGGAACACCAGTGTCTCGTCCACTTCCAACGCTCAAAAGGTAATTTTGCTACGTCCTATAAAAAGTCCCGCGCTGGACGCGTCGCACGATGTTCAACAGCTTTACATAAGTCTCAATATTGAACGCTTTAGACGCTGTGATGTTGGCTTCCATGGTGTCATGATCCTCACGCCGGTGGAATGCCCAGCCAAGGTGTCCCATACAAACAACTGTTAGCTTTGTATTTCTCAAACACCCGCAACCCCTTTCAATTTAACATGATTTTAATCTTAGATTCTGTAACGTTCTCCGCCTAACGGATAACCGGACAACGTTTGTTTCCGTAAAAACTTAAACTTAGCCAACATTATATACTAAGGCTATCAAAAATGAGTTCATGTGTTTTGTACTACCTTCCTTCTTACTTTGGCTAGTAAACACCACATTAGATATATTTCTATAATCCATGAACAATACGCTTGTATTTTGTGTTTTATTTATTTTCCCTATAATACATTCCTTATGAACACTCCCCTCTGTAATGCCTATAGATAAAGAAAGAAAGAAAGAAAGAAAGAAAGAAAGAAAGAAAGAAAGAAAGAAAGAAAGAAAGAAAGAAAGAAAGAAAGAAAGAAAGAAAGAAAGAAAGAAAGAAAGAAAGAAAGAAAGAAAGAAAGAAAGAAAGAAAGAAAGAAAGAAAGAAAGAATACTTTCGTGTCAGAAATGGCGGCCACTGAAATCAGGTATTGGTACGGAAGACTACTGCAAACGAAAAATTCTGGAAAACCGAACCAAGAAACTTTCAGGAGCACGGTGACGACTAGAGCTTTGCAAAAGTTACTTTCTAGGATGTGCAACGTTTGTCAAAGTGCCTGCTGGCAGCACACGACTTTATGCTGTACGTAGGCTTAGCGCGCAAACTATGCACTTGACACATCTATGCTCGTACATCTTTCGTTTACATGTATTGTTGCACTTATTGCATATCTACATGTTTAGGTTTCATTTGAACGGCATTGAACGAATAATGACTTGTGAGCGCATGTAAATGACTGAAAAAGTAACAAAACATTGGGTGCAATGTAAATGATGTAAAAACCGTCATTCGAAAACAATTATCTCCGCATCTCTTCCCTGCTTTTTAATTGAAACTATAAAGCATTCACAGAAAATATTGTTCAATAATTGGTACGAAATTGTACTCTATGCTGTTCTTTTTGCCCACTTTTCAGTGCGGTGCCAATGAAAACACGTCAGCTTCGTGTGTGTGTCTATACTTGAGCATTTTTTCTTGTACCCATCAAGACGCGTGTTAACGGAAAAAAAATCGCGAGCACTCGCCTTCAACTTGAATTCCGGTTCGCGCTGCCATCTGCATATGAAAGTTATTACGTGGGGCTAGAACATATAATTGGCAGCGACGGTTCTGGCTCGAGTTTTCCGTTCGATAAAAGCGGATACGAAATGCAATTGCTCTTTCGCGAACTATTTTCTCTCTGGTTCCTTTTTTTACAATAACCCGCCAGACACGTCAATAAGGGTAGACACGAGAATATTACAATCTCCACCTCGTCTCTTCGGAAGGCCGAGAAATATGCGGGAATTATATTTCCATCGTCGCGGCAGTTCGTGAAACGCGCGATTGGTAGAAAGTAATTTCAAAAACTGACGTTTTCATTCTCCTCCGCGCGAATTTTAGCAGCGCGGACACACTCCTGAAATCAAGTTTTCACGTCTTCCGTCCACCGAGCTTCAATATTTCATTCTGGTGGCTCGGTCATGTCTTGTAGCTGTTGATTGTGCTTCGAATGTAGTGTTGCAGGCCTTCACTGCGACGTTTTTGCTTTAGTCTGAATATATCGTAAACTGAACGAGCCGACTTTCTCGAGCCTTATTGTCCGTCTTTCTCAGATCTCGCTCGAATAGAATGTTTGCCTAAATTGTAAGTTTCATAGATCATCATTAGAAAAATTATTAGATAAAAACTAACAATTGAAAAAACTAAGAAAATTTATGGACCTGGCGGGACTCTGATAAGATAGGGCATGTCCTGTTTTTGTATTGTATGCGGCACGTGTAGACTGTCGGGGGGGGGGGGGGGGTGTATTTGCCCTTAAAATCAACTACATCGAAGATATTAAAAGGAGGAAATTATTAAGGCTTACCTTGACGCACTAAAGCACTGCTAAGACGAAGAATTTCCTGTGTCCAGACTCGTTCACTCAGCCGACGACGCTGCTGAGAAGACAGTAGACTCAGCGCACTTCCGGCGACGTGGTGCAGCGATATTGTGAATTATTTTACACAGAGAAGTATGCGTGAAGTGGTATTCTCGTACATTGTCCGTCGGCACTTCTGTAATTTCTATGGCGACTAAGTGCTGTAAGTAAGTATAGTGAGTGAGTGAGTGAGTGAGTGAGTGAGTGAGTGAGTGAGTGAGTGAGTGAGTGAGTGAGTGAGTGAGTGAGTGAGTGAGTGAGTGAGTGAGTGAGTGAGTGAGTGAGTGAGTGAGTGAGTGAGTGAGTGAGTGAGTGAGTGAGTGAGTGAGTGAGTGAGTGAGTGAGTGAGTGAGTGAGTGAGTGAGTGAGTGAGTGAGTGAGTGAGTGAGTGAGTGAGTGAGTGAGTGAGTGAGTGAGTGAGTGAGTGAGTGAGTGAGTGAGTGAGAACTTTATTGTGGTCGAAAAGTGGCAGAAGCTGAACGCTAGTTGACACTGCCGAACTTCCTAGGTCGGTGATAACACATTGTTCGCTCAGTTCGTAAAGCTTACATTTCGTGTGTATATTATCGCCCGTGACTCAGAGCACAATGTCTAATATTGACTTATGTAACGCTCGCAGCAGCTATAGCATTAAGTACACTCACATGTCCAGCGTTCCGCCTCGTCGCTTAGATATGTACTCCGATGACTCAACAAGCTATGCACTGTTGTTGTTCGTCCTCTCAGGAATACGTCAACAACCCCTACTTGCACTTCGTTTCGATAAAACTGACCCTGTGCTGTAACTTGAGCGCCGGCGTTACGTACGACAATGAGCCACCCTTTAGGCGCCAATGTGGTCGACGTGCCTGGTAAGCCCACGATGTGCACACTTCTACTCAAATTACGCAAAGACGTCAGTACACCTTGTAAGACTTCGTCCAAATTGCGGCATGTAAGCAGCTACTCGCTGACTGGTTCGCATGAAATAGATTCCTACAATGCGTAGGATCTGCGGCAAAGACATTTCACTCGCTGACTAATTCATGTAAAATCGATTTCCACACCGTGTGGGATATCCTGGAATTTTTCTTCGTACTGTCTTCTGTTTTCTGGTAACCAAGATAAACTATTGGCACAGCCTAAAGCTCCCTGTACCAGTGCTTCATGTTACAGAAAGAAAGTACCTTGCGCCCGTCTCTAGGAAATTCTAAGTGCCTGTATTCTGTTGGTTGGACGAAACTGTATGGTCTGGGAATGTAAAAAGGAGGAAGAAAAAGGAGGAGGAGGTAGAAGAGAAGAAAGAGCCGGGATGTTACCTGGTATTTGCGCTGTCTGGCTACCCTACGATTTCGACCGGGTTGAAAGGATAAGAGGTGATAGGAGGGAAGAATACTTAAAAAAAAAACTTTAATGTACAACATATCAATGAGGGCAATTTAGTTTGCTTGTTGCGTGTCTAGAATGTTCCTAAAACTTGCACGCGTTGTGAACTTTGGAGCGCAGAGTTTAACGAGCGTTCAATTTATGCGCCTCGTGGCAGCACATGCGCGCCAAATTTTTTTTCTATTTTTCTTTCTTTTCCTCCGAAACATCAAGCTTAAAAAGCATGCGTACAAAATGGCCTCGCCACTTATGGAGAAAATTATACGCGAAAAACAGCTTTTTGATCGAGCACACTTATCTCGAATATCCCATGCTTTCCCACAAGGGCCTGCCACGAAAGAAAAAAGTTTTACGCAAGCCCCCAAAGTCCAACGAACAGCTGTTTTTCAAGATGGCTCACTGCCTTGTAAGCAGTCATGAAACGATGATTAATGGCCTCGCTGGAGCAAACGGCCTTAGATTTTATGCTTAGGAACAAACTTTTACGAGAAACAAGAACAACAAGATTTTACCGAAACAGAGGCATAAAAAACATTGAAACGCGTTTTACGTGTGCTTGGACGTTATGCAAATAGGTACAGTATCAGGTATGCAGAAAGCTAAGCTAAGTGCTATTTTCCTTCGCTTGCATCATCTAGTAGGCAATTTTCTGGTAAAAAAGAAAGGAGCGTAGTAACGATGGGAGATCGAAAATGAAGAATAATGGTAATATAAGTAAAAATGTCACCGCTATGTCGGGCCATGGAATTCGATGTGACAAATGTAGAGAAAAATGTACTCCGATGTGTATTCACTTTAGAAAAATTACAAGGACTCAACGCTCGCAGAAAAAAAATATATTTCCAGTCTAACTCACACGAACTGAAATTAACAAGTGCACTGGAAAATTGGATATTCCATGCGTGGACTGCAGCCTTAACTTCAAATTAAATTGATAGGTGAAAAAAGGAGACTATCTGGACGCTCCTGGTCCTTATGTTTCTGCTCGGGGAGAATGCCCTCTACGGCGCAGCTGTTACAACGACTAAATACGAAAGACTCGCGATTGGTCACTGAAGTACAGCGCTGTAATCCAGTCTACTTTTTGGAACAGAAGATGGAAACAAATACTTTCAATATTTCGTACGCAACGTTTTGCGAATGTTCAATGCCTGCAATCCATCGTTCTTTTTCGCTTGGCCTGCGTGCTCCACGTATTAAAACTAAAGAGCAGTGCCAAGCGTTAATGCACTGTATGGATAAAACGGCGCAGGCATACTCTGATTTTCTTTTCCCTATTCTATTCTTTTCTAACATATCAAAGCGCAAGACCTGTCTACACTGGCGATAGCTTAAAGGAATCATTGTTCACAACGCACTGTAAGCGAGAAAAAAAGGAGCTCGTTAAACATAAACAGATGATCTGCTGATCTGCTTGGAATACGGCATCACAAAAAGCGTTATTTGCCTGTTTCTCGGAAAACATTTTATTTTTCCTTTTATGAAATCTCTACAGCTTGCATCACTACAGATAAAAAAAAACTCGATATTCCCATACTATATCGGAGGCTGTCAATGCCGAGTGCAGGCTCATTTTATTCAATAATTACAAAATGCGGACGGTACTCACGGATTGAAACGCGAAAATTAGGGGCTAACTAATGCGCGTACTTTCATTTACAGTTTGTGCCATATCGACGTAGTTTTGACTCGCGCACTTACATGAGAGCGAGCATTACCTTCAGGTACCAGACTTCCAGCGACATTAAACCGTTATTACCAACAATGGCTCACAGCAGTCTTTATACTAAAAAAAAATTGTCACGTTTCAATCTGTGAGTAGTGTGCATATATTTTGAGTGAAATTAAACGCACGTATACAAAAATTGCCTGTATGTTCATTCAATGGGATGCCAATTCGGAGATTCCAATGATTCGCTATTCGTAATAGGTACCAGAGAACACTGGATGTAAAATAAAAAAAGACGCTTATTTTCCACATTGCTGTTTCCTCCCTCAGAAATGTTGTCAAGTACTTCTCTCGTCTGTGCTGTGAACATACTGGGACTAAGCTCGCTGCATCCAGTGGGGCTAATTCCAGGCAATGCTTGGTGGGTTCATTTAAAATATAGTGAAATGGTTAAGTTCGCTGCCTTTATCATGTGCACTGTAACATATCCCAGCGGACCCTATCGTCACGCTATCATCAACCTTTTTTGTCATTCAGTGTTGAGTTTTATTTTCATGTCATTTACAGAACATCATAAACGGTTACATTGGGAACTCAAAACAGAACGAGATAAAAGTGCATACAGTAAAAGCCGGGAACAAAAGGGTTAAAAATACAGTTAGTGGTGTTAGTAATAAAACGGTAAAACTGTAAAGGTGTACAATACTAAAAAACCGCGGTATCGCTTCTCGGAATAAAAACTATTTACAAGAGACCTATATGGCTACGATAAATGTTCGTGGAGGCGGCGACCGTGTCACTGACGCAAAGGCGCTTCATTGTCCGTAGGTAGCTCTTGGAACACAACCTGCGGCAGACACGGTCGTTGCCCGTACACTAGCATCATAGCCATAGTAATAGATATCACTTCGTGGTCCCCTTTATCATCAACATACAAAGCGTAGATGGTCGTCATTGCGCGATAGTGACATTACAATGTCCAACACGTGTAATTTTCGCGCGTCAGGCTAGAGCATGGCAACATCTGTATGTAAGATTATAACATTTCCTCGATGCCACTAAACTAGTTTTAGCTAAATGGCTATTAGTAGTAGGGAAAGGCATGCCGTCACATCTGAAGAAGCGATCCTGGTTGGATATATACGTGAAAACATCTATAAGGTATCCTCTAGGACCCCGCACGTAAGGAATGCGCTGATCGCCATTTATTTTCGAGATCGTAGACATTCCGGCAATAGAGCCACTTACATACTTCACGGTGTAATGGACGTCGTTGACGGAATGTTGGGGAAAATGGGAAGATCGTTGAACGAATCTCAGGGGCGGTGGACATACTGCCTTAACTGCGTTCTCGAGAATGCAGTTCTCTAGCGAACAGCCCTTTTGTGCTGTTCGCCAGAAAAGCAAGACCTACTCAAAACGGTTCGTGAAAATAACGCCATTCTGGAGAGAGACCAGGCGTTCTGCCTACTGCCGTCGACTAAGTACTTTCAATTCGAATGAGTTCTTTCCTGTATAATGTCTGTTAATCACAAAAAAAGAGGAACGTAAGCACTGATTCGTTTCTTCTCTGTCGCATCAAATTTCTTCTTGGCTGTCTGATCCTTTGTGATCGCAACTGCGAGTCATGGGGGCTTAGGGTATGTGACGTTTCGGACGCTTCGGGCACTTCCGTCAGTGTGCGGTGGCGCAGAACAAGGACAGGGAGTTGTTTTTGGACATTTATATAACAAAGTGAAAAGTTTTTAAAAGGAATCGGTGGTGTGGCTGCCGTCGGAACGTCCACCACAGCACACAGAAAAAAACGGGTGGCAAGAGTACCGTGCTCTAAGGCTCACGGTTCTTGAGCAGCGGTAGCGGTGTCCAAGAGGTGCTTGGATCGGCGCGGCTCCGGCTCCCATCACGGACGTCGTTCACCACCCAGGCTTGGCGGTTACACGTGAGGGTCCCGTCCAGCACAGCAACATCTATACCATGCTGAAATGCTGCTCGACACAGCTGGGGTGCGGAAGCTAAGCAATCGGCTTTCCTCGCCTCGGTCAGGACACCACCAGGCACAGCTGGGGTGAGTAGCTCAGGGTCCAGCGGCCCACGCCCAAGCCTGGAAGGCCGCTCGGCCTCGCCCGCCTCCGCAGTCCTCCGTGCCTTGCCACGCACGTCTCGGCCGGCAGACCCTCTCGTTCGCCCAGAATCCCAGAACTGCAGTCCCCTTGGACTCATTGCGGAACTCATTGCGGAACATTTTCCCAAATTTTTCCATGGCGTGTTTGCTAAGGCAAGTCTTAATACGCATCAGCAAAAAATGTTTCAGCCTAATGAGGTGGACATTATCTCATATTCTGGTGTTCTTGCAGCTATCTTGAAGTTGAAACTAAATCATCTCGTGGTCCAGATAATATCCCTAATGTTTTTCTTCGCCGTTATGCAGAAAGTATTGCTCATTTTGCGATTGTGCTCTTTCGATGTTCGCTGTTGAGTACTAAACTGCCCAGTGATTGGAAGAGGGCTCGCGTTGTTCCCGTGTTTAAGAAAGGCAACCATTTACTCGTAGAAAACTACCGTCCCATCTCATTAACATCACTAATATGTAAAATGCTTCAACACGTAATATCTAAGCGCGTTGTGGAATTCCTCGAACAAAACTCTATACTAACTAATTTTCAGCATGGCTTTAGAAAAGGTTATTCAACGGTAACTCAGTTATTCTCAGTGGTTCATTCATTTGCAGAAACTCTGGATAAAAATCGTCAAATGGACGTCATATTCCTTGTTTTTAGTAAGGCATTTGATAAAGTTATTCATCACAAACTAACTACAAAACTCAGGGACATCAATCTACCTGACATATTCATTGCCTGGATTCAGCACTATTTAACAGAACGTTCGCAGTTTGTTACAATAGATGGGAACAATTCGAGCTCTCTTCCTGTAACATCAGGCGTGCCACAGGGTAGTGTTCTGGGTCCGCTAATATTTTTAATTTATGTAAACGACATTGTTCACACAGTACTACCAGGAACACAAATCAGGCTCTTCGCGGATTATCGCGTGCTCTTTCGTCAAATTACCTGTTCTAATGATCAACAGAACCTGAACTTAAGCCTTAATAACATCTAAACTGGTGTAATGACAATGGTATGGCACTTGACGCACAAAAAACTGTTTATCATTGTGTAACACCTTCAAAAACACCTCTTCATTTTTATTATAACCTCGGCTCATCACCACTACAACAGGTTAATAACTACAAATATCTAGGCGTAACAATAACTAATGGCCTATCTTGGAACATGCATATAGACAACCTATGATCTGCTGCCTTCCGTAAGCTGTGTTTCGTAAAACATAAACTTAGAAATTATCCTTCTAACATAAAACTACTTCGTTACTTTACGTACATAGGACCAAAACTAGAATACTCTTGTGTTGTATGGGACCCCTTTACTAAATATAGCAATAAAAAACTGGAAGCAGTACAAAGAAAAGCTGTTAGGTTTACTTATTCTAAGTTTAAAATTACGGACTCGCCGACTGAACTCATGACTGCTAACAACATTGAAACACTTGAATTACGGCGAAAAAGGAACCGCCTTAACTTTCTATATCTTGTTAATCATAAGTTAGCCCTTGACACGCACGCATATGTATCTCCTATGTCCATGCACTTGGCATACACACCATCATCACGCCCATTCTTTAAACCCGTATTTTGCTGAAACCAACGTGTTTCAGTTTTCCTTTTTTCCGCGTACTGTATCAGAGTGGAACTGCCTAACTGATCTTAGCCAATTTTCTCTTGCTTAGAGCTAAAACGTGCACTGTTAATTTGTGTTATGTATCCATTTAATGTAAGATTTTTGCCATGTTATCCTTTGTTCTGTTAGTAGGTGTTTCGATTCCATTTCTCATGATATATTCTTATGTTATCACATGTGTTTTTGTTTATATCCTGCCTCTTGTACCTGTCCTGCTTGGACCAGTTCTTGGTCTGCAATATTCAGCAAATAAAAAAATAAATAAATAAACACTGTTCTTATTCTTGTTCACCTTTAACTGTGGCTCACACCCACGGTGGGGGATTGGCCAAGAATTGAGTGGTTTTAGAAAACGTTATAGAACTTTAGAATAAGGAAGATTATAGAAATAAACATTACAAATTTTATAGGAAACGATGATGATAATGGTGCTTCTGGGATGATTGGCACCTGCCGACTAAGGGGTATCGGCCAAGAGTCAGGCGGATACTATAGTCGGAAATTTTTAAGTGCTAATAGAGGTTACAGAGTCCATTAGACCGTGTGTCGTGCCACAGTGCTGTTCTTTTTCCGTTCTTGGTGCTGGGTTGTCCTCTCCTATCCTTTCGCGGTTTTTACAACGTGACAGGTCACAATATGTTCGCGGTGTTATGCACCCTTTGATGTCTCTAATACAGCAATGAGTAGACTTGGGGTGAATCAAGAAAGAAACGCTCGAGTGCCGCAGTGCCATCTCGGCAGGCGCGGCCGCGCACCGAAACAGACCTGTGCAGGCGCGGTGACGCCTGTATGTATATAGGCATGGCTTCGTACTGTTAGCTGCGTTTTTTGCGTATATACATTTGATTGCTGTAAGACGAACTTCACATGCTGTACCACAGGTTTCCCGTAGCACACTTCCTACAGCGCTAACCTAACGATTAAGCCGGCCAGGAATTTGTTTATCGCGTGTAAAAGACCCACAGTTTTACCAACCTGAGCGCACGGAAATATATTGTATATGTATATATTGCCGTGCCCACTTCCAGGGGCGGATTATCCGGGGTTCAAAGGGTTCAAATGAACCGGGCCCTCCGGTTGTAGGGGACCCCCCAAGGGCCAGAAAAAAATGGCCGACTTCGTTGTTTTGTTCGAAAAAGTTTAACCCTCCTGCTGAATTCCCCTGATAGAAACAGATTATCTATTTCAATAATCAATATACAAGCTTCTAAGAGGTTGTTCGTTGCATAACGTGCATAATCTTGAAGTCAGTTCACAGTTCTGCAGTCTGTGGTAAAAACCTTTTACTCGCCCAAGAACATGCATCGTGTAGAGGGATGGAGCTGATCCAGCGGATGGACACACAGAGCAGCCTGACGAGGATTTTAGCAGCTACGGTCCAACGCGCAATGCGAAGGCGCATAGAGAGTGGTTCCTGTTTGAAACATCGTTTAATGCGCTGAATGAAAATAACCGGTAAGAAGCTCACGCATAGGTATGCTATATTATGCTTTCATTATAGTGTAAACAACGCACCATGAAATATTTGTATGTTAAGGAACTTCCTCATTATGCAAGGACTCCGAAGGAGTAATGGTTTGATTCTTCGCTTCTGGCATTGCCGTTCTGTCTTAATTCCTGCTTGGTGGTTGTATAGGAAAACTTAAGAGACCATCACTTGGTAAAGGTTGTGCACAGGAAATATCTACAACATATATCCACTATCTGGCCGCCAGCAGACCCTCACCGCAATTGCCTGAGCGTCACTTTTGAACTTCTTTTACGCAATGCCCTGCATGGCACATGGAACCACGGGCGTCTCAGGTGAACATGATGCTTCTCCGAACCGACCGGATGCGCGCAGCTTGTTCGACATCACATAACACCGCTGCGGCGCTCAACGATCCGCGAGGCAGCACGGCTCTTATGACACATTCTTCGGTTAAAGAAATTTCGTGCGCCTTCACGCTCTGGAGCTCTGTACTCGTCGTTGTCACTGCAGAACAATCGGATACGCTGACCTTAAAGGTAAGGACTTCAAAATTTACATTCGTGCGAGTATTGGAAACTGCAAGCGCATTTCTTATGTTTGGGCACTTTAAGATGGCTAACACGTACAGTGTGCACGTTTCGTGCGAGAGTTGCAGACCTTCTATTTTCGTTACTTTGCAAAGATTGAGGCACTACCAACATCTTTGCGAGACCCTTGGGAATATTTAAACAATATTCAGTGGATTAGCATTTGAATGCTTTTATTGCGAATATATTATTACGCAATGACTAAGTGGGTGCATTTGCTCTTGTGTTGCCTCCGTCATTATCAACTAATTTTATGAATAAGCAAGTACGAGCTTTTCTTATTAACTTATTCAGAGCGGCCGATTTCGCCAAGCTTCGACATTTTGTGCTTTATTTTTGCCACCTTTGGAGACTGTCGGTGACCATTTATTGGAATGAGCGAGCATCGCTGTAATATTCACCTGAACCAGAACGCTTGAGAATGCAACCCGTTGCGAAGATATGTGAACCATAATGATATAGAGATCTTATTGTAAAGTCAATTCCGGCTGTATCGTCTTATTCTGTGCACTTCCTTCATATTGTAGACAGATCCAGATAATGTCGAGAGAGTAATCGGTAGACAGGAAGCAGCAGAAACTCAAACTACGCGGTAAACTCTCGTCAGTGAGTTTATCGCCAATATCAGGTTTCTTCGGTAGCATTTCATTGTCTTGTTAAACTACCGTAATGTTACTCATAAATTTGTTTTGAGAGTATTCTTCATTGTCGCTCTTAGTAAAAATTATTTCTAGAAAAGCAGACTTTGAATAAGTTACTTATAGATCATAAACTTGGCTTGCAGGCTCTGTTACTGTACCATGCCACGGAAAAAGGAGTTCCCTGGCGCTCGAAAGCGCCATTTGGCAACGGAGAAAAAAAAAACACCTCAGCGACACCTTACGAAAACTGCCTAAGCTTTCTAGCTATTTTACCAGTGACAATAAGAGCTCGGCCAGTAATCCGTCGGCCAGTGAGACCAGAGAAGGTGACCAGAGAAGGTGAGGCCGTGCGCTCAGCGAAACCGTTTGTTCCGAAGCCGGCGCAAGCGAGGCGCTCTCTTCAATGGCTTTAAAGCCAACAGCCCCAACGAGCATGGTCGGGGAACCAACTTCATCGCACACTGCGATGAAGCCCAGTTCTCCATGGACGAGCAGCCCGACTGAGACAGATCAGCCATTGCCTGATGAGCGTCCTTGCATGTCTATGGATCCCGCGGACTGGTTTCTTCTGCGCGTAGCCACTGTCAGCTTTTGGGTGGCACAAACCCGGGATGTCTGTGAAAATGCTAGAAACATGCAGGGTGATTACTCTCGCTCGAAGCGGTACTTTCAGCCAAATGACGCGGCACCGAAGGGCTACCACCGCCACTTCAAGCAAGAAATGTTCTAGGCTCACCGCACCAACGGCGAAGCAGTCTTGTGCGAATGGCTGCTGCACAGCCCTTCCAAATGATCTGTATATTGCTTTCCCTGTACTCTGATGTCAGCAAGAAAAGGACCAATTTTCGGAACCAGATGGGTTCAGTTCATGGAACAAGGCATATGCAAAGTTATAGACACACGAGGAAAATGAGTGTCATAGACAATGCGTGCTTGACCTGTGCAAGCGACGTTCTCTCAGAACGTCGGTCATTCGATCCTTTAAAGAGCGGTGATGTCGATGTCAGAGGGTTGTTAGCACATTAATGGCAGTCACGTGTGTGTACACTGACATGGTATAAATGTGCCTTCTTCACAGAAATAAATATCAGTTGTAAGTCAGCGCCTGTCGTCGTCTGTCTCCCTTTTGTGTTCGTCCAAACATTCGCGCTGTTTTTCCCTCCTTTGAAGCGCACTGCTCGGAACGGGCAACTTACTGGAGAAATGTTCTTCGCCGCGTAGTTGCAGTGGTAATGTTCCTTGCAGAACGAGGGCTCTCTCTCGGAGGATCCAATGATTTACTCGGGTCTCCTCAAAATGGCAAGTTCCTTGGGTGTCTTGAACTGATCGCCAAGTTTGATCCTTTCCTTGCCGCCCATATAAAGAACTTTGGGAACATTGGACGTGGAAAAACATCCTACCTATCCTCTCAACCATTGTGGAAGAGGTTGTAGAAGCCCTCGGAGCTGAAGTCCAAAAAAAAAATATCACTTGCGAGGTTGCGAGTGCCAAGTACTTCTCTCTTTCAGTTGATTCTACACCTGATTCGAATCACAAGAATCAACTTAGAGTGGTCGTTCGCAACGTTGCTAACGATGAGCCTGAAGAACATTTTCTCGGATTTTTGCCCATAACCAGTCACAAAGGGGAAGATCTCGCGAAGAGAACGCTCGACCTCTTAGAAAATCTTGAAGTTAACTTCCAAGACTGTCGTAGCCAGTCATACGACAATGCGAGCAATATGGCTGGAAAATACTCTGGCAAGGAAGAAGCAAACACGGTGCTTGGACTGCACTTCTAAGTGTCGTATGCATTCCTTCTTTTCGTCTAAACTTCTCGCACAGTTTAGTCTTCTTTCAGTATGATCCAACGAACCAGACAAATCTTAATGCTGTCCATGTGTCTTCGTCTTCTGATATAGTTAATTATTACGATGACAATCTCTCCACGTGCTCCGCAAGAAAGAAAACGCCCAGGTGATATTAAACATTCCGGGGAGGCCTAGAATAAATATGGCTTGTGTTCTTTGCAGCTAAATATAAAAATCGTCAAGTCTCAAGCATGACCAGGTGACAAAGCGGGAAAGAAAGGGGGCGCGGCGAGGGGGGAGGGGCCCCCCTTATTTTTTTTTGAACCGGGCCCTCCGCACTGTTAATCCGGCCCTGCCCACTTCTTGTCTTGTTTTGATGTATTCGGGTTTGACCGGCAGGGACGGTTATCAACGCTCGACGCGTTCCGCGAAGCAGTGTTCGAGAAGCTTCGCGGTTGTAGTAGATCGTTTTGTTAAGATTGCGCCCCGCACGCGAATGTTCCAGCTTTGTCTAGAGACAACGCGGCCACCAGCGATATTGCTGGAAAGTTCGATAGCGCCTGTATAAAAGCCGACGCGCTTGACCGCTTGTTAGTTGATCGACGGTCGACGCTCTGTTCGCCGCTATCAGTGTATTGCTGTAGTTTGACTTTCAGTTTCTGGCTACAAGTTCGGCCAAATAAAGAGTTTCATCTCGGACGTACTGACTGCTGCCTTCTTCGACGTCACGACCACGTGACAATATATATCAAACATTTTTGCCTGAGAAGATGACTTGGCTTCTTGTGTAACCATCGCCGTTTTACGACAAAAAACACATATTTTATCAACGCCATGGCAGTGCTTCCTGAAATTGATGAGGCTTATGTGCATCATAGTGGAAACTTCCCCGAGCTTTTCTATGCAATGAGCGCATCCACGGCCGTCTCCGTAATCACCAAAAAAAGTCCGTTTTCTTTCTTTCTTCTTTTTATTTGTTTGCCTTTTATTATTATTTAAGTTATGTACATAAGTAAAAAATTGGGGGACGCTTAAGCTTCGCCTTTAAGGGTTGAACGCGACGGCGACATCTTGCCCCTAGTGCGTACTTCGACCACTTAGAGCATACTTCTTATTGTATGCTGTTACTCGAGAAGTTCGGATTGTGCATTCCTGTAATGTAATTGACAAAGTACAAAGTGGTCGCATAGCCACAGCACGCCGAGCTTTGGTGTCTGCCTTCTCTGCCTCCGTCTTTCACGGCCGCCCTCGTTGTCGTGCGCCACTTGGCACTGATGCCCATCAAAACTTGATGAGGAAGTCACCGCAGTATGGTTGGCGCTTGCAGACGACACAGAATACATCACAACCGTGTCAAGAGCCCGGTGGCGTGAGATAACGTCTGTGCGCGTGACATTTTTCTTTTTTTGGAAGTATCAGTGCACCCACTATATACGTGTGTGTATCAGAATGAGTGCACTAAGGTGTGTTCCTTATGTAATGGATAGCATGCTTTATACCAGGAGCAATTCTGTGCCAGAAACGTTTTCGAAATTGCGATGCATCCACTACGCGGTCTTAAGGGAATACGCGTGTGTGCCTTTTGTAATGGGTGGCTGACTTTAAACCACCACGTCGTTATGATATTCACATAGTGTGACGCCCGATGGAAATGTACGATTGTACCACGCAATATTACTGCGATATTACATCTCGTACTGCGACACTTGTATGCAGGACGCGTATGGTTGTGAAGCATGAAAGTTACTTTCAGTGCAGTTCCAAGCAGAGACGTGGCTATGTGGTACAACATCTGCTTGCCACGCAGACGGCCTGGCTTCGATTCTCACTCGGACCCGACATTTTACAGCGAAAGCTGTTATGAGATCATTTCACCGGCTGTTTTGGCGCCGTAGTTGTCCGCCGCCGCCGGTGTACGTAACCAGTATCGCTCGAAATAAGAAAAAAAAAGACGAAATAAGAAAAAAATTCCAGGATGGAACGAGGTTCGACCCTGGGCCCTCTGCGTGGGAGCCCAGTATTCCACCTCTGAGCCATGCCGGTGCTTGAAACTGCTTTGCAAAAAGGTCCTATACAGGCTTCATGTCGGGAAGGAACCACATTAGCATATGCATTATAGCGTGGTAGGAGAGTAAAATAAGCACCAAGCGTCGCACAACGCGAATTCTGTAACCAGGCGTCACACAATGCGAATTGCGCAACGAATAGGTTGTTGAATGCTTCCAACCCATTACAAAGGGCTCTGCCATAATTCTTCATCGTCATCAGGCGCAGAATCAACAAAGTGCGCATAATCCCTTACATGCGTTTAGCAGGTACCAACGCTCTCCGTAGAATGACGAAAAAGGGCACAGTGCCTGCTGCCCTACTTCTCAAAAATTACAATGATTTATAGCGTAGTGGGTTCCTCGCAAGTGCACTTGTATTGGTTGCCAAAGAAGCCCATAAGCGCATGATCCATTTCCTCAGGGTCTCAGTAATGTTCTTCGCCCCCCCCACGTCTCTCTCCCACGTCAACGTATGTTATACAGCATGACGGGAGAGGGAAATAGCGACCGGGTGTCACCCAATGCAAATTACATAACTGGTGGGCCGTTTAAAGATTCCAACCCATTACAAAGGGCTGAGCCATAATTCTTCATCGTCATCAGTCGTCGCGTCAACAAAGTGCACATAATGCCTTACAGACGTGTAGCTGGTGCCTCGCTTCTCCGCAGAATGATGAATAATGGCTTAGTAGGTGATTCCTAACTTCACAAAAATTGTGATTTATGGCATAGTGGGTACCTTTCTAGTGTACTTGTATTGGAGCCCCAAGAGAGCTTGAAGGGCTCTAGAAACACCGCTCTTCCAGCTTTCGCTGTGACTGTGCTGCGGTTTCAGCGCAGGCCTGGCGATTTTTATTGTTTATTTTATTTGCATCTTTCTCGATTTTTCGGTCATGGACAAGATGATAATTTTTCGCTCGCAACCAACGACGCCGACACCGACACCAGAATTTCTGCGAAGGGAGCTCTTTAACGCTATATAATATGTAAAGACTGGCATGCGCGACGTTCTACAACAAGAGTACTAGCTCTAGAACATGGTCATCCATGGGTGCATAACGACACCCGCAGCACACCCGAGTGAAATGTCACTTATTAGCCACACAAGCTTTGGACATCACTGTACCAGTAAGAGAACTTGGTTTTGAGAGATGGTTAGCTCGTAAACAATCAATGGAGGATAAACAGCTTTACCCTATTTCAAGAGCTGTTCTTCAAAACGGCCCCGCACTATACCTTGTAGTTTGTGCGGTTTCGGTTACATTGCTTGAGCGGATAAGCGAGGTCGCTCTCTTCTATTGACGATAACGACGACGGTCTCCCCTTGGTAGTAGCCAGCATAACTGCGATTAGGTATAGGAAATTTTCACATCGAGCAGACGCCATAGAATCGATAACTTCATGGACAGAATTTAGACATTTAAAATTTCCATGGAAAATCCAGTGGTTTCAAACTAGACAATTAGAAGTAATATTAACTAGATTACGATGCCGAGTTCCCCCGTTAAATCTGTATGCACACAGGGCTGTTCTGGCGATATCTCCACTGTGTCAATTTTGTTCAGAAATCAAATCAATAGAGCATTATTTTTTATCGTGTCGCCGCTATATATTACAAAGAAAAAGACTTCTTGAAACACCATGTGCTAAGCTGGGGATAATCTTAACAATAGACGCTATTCTCACCTTCGGTGCTTCGGATTTGGGTGTTAGCCACAGGAATGTTTCTGATGCTGTTAGTGCTTTCCTTCATGAAACAAAACTAATGCGTTTTTAAATTCTTAATTACAAACGTGTTCCGATAGTAGGAATGAATCAATAAGAAAAAAAAATAAAAAGAATAAGCCGTTTCGTAACACATTACTTTCATTATTCTAATTTCTAGGTAGGATGAGAAGTCTGGGCTGAATGTACAAATAATTATTGCACTCGTTCTTTTTTATGTTTTCTTGCCTTCTGTGTGTAATCATAAGTTGTAATTTTAAAAATTCACATCAAAAATTCTTGGCCACTCCCCCAGAGTGGGTCTGAGCCATGTATAGAGGCACATCATCATCATCATCATCAACAACAACGCTCACCCACTAATGGGGATGCGCCAAGAACCGGGCGGCAGAATGTCTAAGAACCTATGGAGCTGTGAGGGAAAGGAAATTTACAATAAAAAATTGGACGAGCCTTTGACCTATAGGGGAAATGGAGGCAAGCGAGATTTAGTGTATGCGTGCCTGACACTACTTTTCTTTCTGTTTCTTTGCTTCTTTCTTTCTTCCTTTCTTTCCTTCTTTTGTTCTTTCTTTCTCTATTTCTTTCTTTGTTCCTTTCTTTGTTTTTGTCGCATTGCGCAATGTTCCCTCCAAACTTATTCCTTCCTCCATGCCGGGAATTCGACCTTCGTCCATGTGCTAAGCAGCGCAACACTTCTGTTGCTATACAGGCAACAAAGACGTTCATGCGCTCACATCCAGGCAACAATGAAATGCGTCAACGTGTAATGACAAATGGCCTGATCACTGACAATCCCGCGATCGAGAGAGCATCGCTCATTGGCAAACAGCGCATGCAAATGGGCATGTGAGCAAGGCACCTTCGAGGGCTGCATTTCTGTACGCTCACCTTTGCCGGGTTCTTCGCGAACGACAACACTGCCACCAAAATCTGCGAGCTATAAAAGCTTGGCTTATTATAAAACATCGAAGGAAATGAAAATGCTGAACGAACAGACGGTCAGACATCAGATGGCATTTATGAAGGAAAGAATAACCCTCGCGGTGGTAAACATCTACATATGAAGGTATACAAGTAATCTATTTAGGAAAAATGAATGTGGGAAAAAGTGAAGGAAGAAGTAAAAATAAACTAACACGGCAATCACTTTGTTACATTTATATAACCGAATACAGCCGAACAGACGTCCCTGTGAACCTATTGCCACGCCCGCTTCTTCGTTTATTTTGATGTGTTCGAGTTTGACCAGCAAGGATGGTTATCAACGCTCGACGCTGGCCGCGAAGCAGTGTTCGAGAAGCTTCACGATTTTAGTAGATCGTTTTGTTAAGATTGCGCGCCGCACGCGAATGTTGCAGCTTTGTCGAGAGATAACACCGCCACCAGCGATATTGCTGGAAAGTTCCATTGCGCCTGTATAAAAGCCGACGCGCTTGACCGCTTGTCAGTTGATCGACGGTCGACGCTCTGTTCGCCGCTATCAGTGTATTGCTGTAGCTTTCAGTTTCTCGGCCACAAGTTCGGCCTAATAAAGAGTTTCATCTCGACGTGCTGACTGTTGCCTTCGTCGACGTCACGACCACCTGACATCTGGTGGAGGTGCTGCTTCTTCCATGTTCCGGATGCCCCCGCAAAACCGTGCTCCAAGTCCAAGTCATCAACAAGAAGACTCGAAAGACACAGCGGATAGTCGAGCTAGCCGCAGGCAGCTAGGACTACAGCCCGAGTTCGGACCACTACCCGAGAAGAAGAAGACCACGACGACGAAGACGACAGGCTCCTTGACGACTGCTGTGTCACCTCAACGAGTCGTCATGAATCAGCCCAGGGAGCCGCCGACTTTCCGAGGATCACCATGTGAAGACCCGGAAAGTTGGTTGGAAAAATAACACCGAATTGCTCAATTCAACAAGTGGAAATGTGACTAGAAACTTCGCCATGTGTACTTCGACCTTGAAGATAGCCCCAGGACCTGGTTCGAAAACAGAGAGGCCACCCTGACGACGTGGGACCTATTTCGCACCGCATTCCTTGGAACCTTCGCAAGTGTCGTGCGTAAGGAAAGGGCCGTATACCGAACGAAAGCCGTATACCGCTCCCGAAGGAGAACGTCGGAATATACAAAGAAGAAATGACCCGCCTGTTCCGTCACGCCAACCCGTGGCAAGCGTAGGACCCGGCGCCGTCCTTGTGCAAAAGACCGACGGATTCGAAAGGGTCATCAGTTATGCTAGCCGGTCGCTATCAAAGGCAGAAATCAACTACTCCACAACAGAAGGAGTGCCTGGCCATCATCTGGGCTACATCGAAGTTTCGCCCCTACCTCTACGGCCGGCCCTTCAAAGATGTGAGCGACCACCACGCCTTGTGTTGGCTAGCTAACTTGAAGGACCCTTCAGGTCGCCTCGCACGGTGGAGCCTACGACTTCAAGAATTTAACATAACATTCGTTTACCAGTCCGGAAGGAAACACTCCGACGCTGACTGCCTGTCCCGCGCCCCCGTCGACCCACCGCCACAGGACGACATGGAGGGTGATTGCTTCTTGGGAACCATAAGTGCCGAAGACTTCGCCGAACGACAGAGAGCGGACCCAGAACTCAGGGGCCTTGTGGAATACCTCGAGGGCAGGACCACCGTTGTTCCCAAGGTAGTCACGCGAGGACTGACGTCGTTTTTCTTGCGCAACGGTGTTCTCCTTAAGAAGAACTTCTTGCCGCTTCGAGCCGATTCCCTTCTTGTAGTGCCCTCGACATTGCGACATGAGGTCCTCCAGGCTCTGCATGACGACCCGACATCTGGACTCCTGGGTGTTTCTCGCACGCTCGCAAGAATACAGGAAAAGTACTACTAGCCGCGCCTTGTCGCCCACGTAACTCGCTACGTCAAGACCTGCCGGGACTGTCAGCGACGCAAGACACCGCCGACTAGGCCAGCCGGACTTCTGCAGCCTATCGAGCCACCTCGCCGGCCGTTCCAGCAAATTGGGATGGACGTACTGGGGCCGTTCCCGACGTCCAATACCGGAAACAAATGGATCGTCGTAGGTACCGACTACCTCACCCGCTACGCCGAGACAAGGGCCCTACCCAGAGGCAGTGCCACCGAGGTAGCGAAGTTCGTTGAGACCATCCTCCTGCGTCATGGCGCCCCAGAGGTCCTCATCACCGACAGAGGTACGGCGTTTACTGCTGACCTAACTAGGCAATACTGAGATACAGCCAAACAAGCCACTGCCGGACCACAGCGTACCACCCACAGACCAATGGCCTCACCGAGCGGCTAAACAAAGCCATCGCCAACATGCTGGCCATGTATGTCGACGTCGAACACAAGACGTGGGATGCCATCCTTCCGTATGTGACCTTCGCATACAACACGGCCATGCAAGAAACGACGCAAATGGCGCCGTACAAGCTGGTCTACGGAAGGAGCCCGGCAACGACGCTCGACGCAACGCTACCAACCGCCACCGATGAAGACGATCTCGACGTTGCCGCCTATTTGCAACGCGCCGAAGAAGCTCGACAACTCGCCCGCCTGCGCATCAAGAAACAGCAGAGGGTCGACAGCCGTCACTATAATCTTCGACGACGCCACATGGAGTAGCAACCCGGTGACCGTGTGTGGTTCTGGACGCCGATACGCCGACGTGGGCTCAGTGAAAAACCTCTTCGGCGATACTTCGGGCAATACAAGGTGCTTCGACGTCACGGCGCTCTTGACTACGAGGTCGTCCCGGACGGCATTACGAACTCCCAGCGACGCCGCGCACGACCTGAAGTCGTCCATGTCGTGCGCCTTAAGCCGTTTTTTGCGCGTTAGCGAACCTGGGGACTCTGCTTTTTCCTTTGTTATTGTAATTTATTTGTGTATGCACTTGTTTTTTTTTTTGCCTTTCCGTGTTCTGTTGCAAGCATCGGGACGATGCTTTTTCAGAGGGGGGCAATGCCACGCCCGCTTCTTCTTTTATTTTGATGTGTTCGAGTTTGACAAGCAAGGACGGTTATCAACGCTCGACGCTGGCCGCGAAGCAGTGTTCGAGAAGCTTCACGATTTTAGTAGATCGTTTTGTTAAGATTCCGCGCCGCACGCGAATGTTGCAGCTTTGTCGAGAGATAACACCGCCACCAGCGATATTGCTGGAAAGTTCCATAGCGCCTGTATAAAAGCCGACGCGCTTGACCGCTTGTCAGTTGATCGACGGTCGACGCTCTGTTCGCCGCTATCAGTGTATTGCTGTAGCTTTCAGTTTCTCGGCCACAAGTTCGGCCTAATAAAGAGTTTCATCTCGACGGGCTGACTGCCGCCTTCGTCGACGTCACGACCACGTGACACTATTGTATTGGCGCCAAGTCATGAAATTACCCGGAACACTTATTTTTATTCCTATCACCTGCTGTGGAGCTACGAGGTACCAGTTCTATCATCGGAATATCAGCGACGTAATAAAAAACGATAGAATATTATTTCGGTTTCACTGCGACACCAGCACAACAGGGACGTCTTCAGACCAGCTTTATGTAAGTAAAGATTCAGTTGCGGAATTCGACAGCGCAATCTTGTAAGAAACTTCTGACTGCCGCGATGCACAGCACTATTTATTCCATCAACATGTTAGATGTACGAAGTCTTTAAATTTATCCTGCAATAGTTTGCCGATGGCTCCTTGATCATGTCTTTATGAACCTTAATGTCGCGTAAGCCCTGTCTGGTAAAATAGGGATAAGGGGTCCACATAGAGAGACTGTGCGCACTTGCGGAAGCACCATATATCGCATATTCTTCGAAAGAGGCACATCTCGGGACTCCTTAACGCCCACCCGTAGAAGAGTAAGTAGTAGAGCAGGACTCTTCGACACTAAATTCAATAAGTCTTAACTAAGACCTTACCCTGACTGTTACAGCAACAAATATGGACCGCTTATTAATTTAAATTGGACGCGTAGTGGCAAGCAACACTGGTAAGAAACAACAGACATTTCATAATTAGACTGTAGCTTATCGCTATTCGCCGCGAGATGAGGCTATAGGTGGCAGCGCCGTCGCCGCGTTTGTGTGGATAGGCGGTCGGCGGCGCGTATTCAAATGTGCGTAGCAGCGCTTCGCCGTATGCGGTTTGAGTCAATAGCGAGTTTTAGTATAGCGGATAACAGCAAACGCAAGGATTTAGCGCTAGCGTTAGCGTTGCGTGCTCCTAACTGCGCATGAGCAGAACGTAAACGTAGCCCGAGCTCTTACGTACGAACGCTATTTCTGGAATATAGCGTTCAACGCTAACGCACGCAAGAGATCCCGTACGTAGGGCAAGATGGCGGTGCCTGTTGAAGCGAGAGCCGTCCACTTCGAATCTTTGCAGCCGTCGTCCTGCATTACTAAACTTATTCATTCCCTAATAATGTTCGTATTTGATTTAGATTTGAGTAATGAGGCTTCGCCAACCGTGTACCGCCGATAAAATAGCTCCGTTTTTTGAGATACAAGGTGGATTTGCGCTGCAGAAGGCTTAGCAAGTTTTGTTTGCAAGGTTCGCTCATGTTTTCTGTAGCAGCGCAGAGATGGCGATGCTGTCTTTAGTCGCCTCTTTCCAAGATACGGCCACAAGTCAAGCAGATACATGTCAGGCGTTGTTTCCCTTCATGCATTTCGCGGCAGTGCATGAATGTGACGCGTGATGCGTCCCAGCTTAAAAAGGCCAGGTAATAGGGGTCTTGAAGAATTTTCGAACGCGGCATGTCGACAGAAACCAATGTGTCAGAACTCAACACTTCTGGAAACGCGACATGAAGACGCAACAGTGGTGACTTTGGATCAGCTCGACTTGGTGGCGCTTTTGTGGATCAGTGCATTTAGTGTTTTTATGTCTAGATGGCGCCGTATGTGCTTGCGTTAGCGTTAGCGGGAATGCCTTCCGCTGTACTAAAAGACCACCAGTTGACACGCAGCGCGTTCCGTTTTAGCGTTAGCGTTGAGACGCACGCTAACGCTAACGTAAGCGTTTCCCGCTATACTAAAACTCGCTAATTGCCGCCGAATAAAGCGCGTTGATTGCAGCCTAAGGTGATGTATACGCCCTCCATTGCCACATTAATGCACGAAACCGGCCAAACATTCCAATTACGTGTGAGAGAAGCGCAATCTGCCGATCAATGGGTTACTGGCCTTCGGTCACACTCGTGTTTTGCACTGTGCTTGGTGTTTTATTTTGCTTTATTTTCACGTGTTTAAATTGTGTTTTGCCTGTACTACAATATAAATTGTGTTGCGCGACTGAGCCAAATAAGTATTTACTTCTTGCTCTAGCGTCTACAAAAAAAATCCAAAGCATATCCACGGGGTGAATGATGATGAGTGGGGCGAAGCTCCGGAGGAAATCATCGGTAAACCGTGAATACATCGAGTAATTCGCCCAGTATGAGAGTAAACACATGAGAAACACCGTGTGTATATTAAACATCAAACTTTTATTGTACTGTTAGTTTACGTGGTCCCTTCATTATAACGGTCCCCCTAGAGTACGTCGCCGCACTAAATCGAATGACTGCCTTCCACCAATGACACGCGCCATATGTGAATCTTCCGTGAATTCTGCCCAGTACATCATCAACGACGTGAAATCGGGCGCGTTTATACTAAAGGGTCGATGAAAGTCTGGGCGACTTGCAGCTCACTTTAATTTTACATGTACGCTGCGAATTTTTATTGTTGAATCACGCACAGGAAAAATCTCACACAGGCACTACCTTGGAGGTCAAAATAAAGTGCCTATATATACGGCGTGGTCAGTGAACGGTTGTGCAGCGCGAGCAGTGCGTTTCTTCAATCAAGAAACTCGCTGGCAGACGCTGCCTGCGTCGGCCTCGCGAGGCGAGGCGAGGGGGGGGGGGGGGGACTAGGGTACTGGCCTTCGGTCACATTCGTGTTTTGCACTGTGCTTGGTGTTTTATCTTGCTTTATTTGCACGTGTTTAAATTGTAAACAAATCTGCAACGCAGCGAGCGCCGGCGTCGCGAGGCGAGGGGGGGGGGGACTAGAGCATGCATCTGCAACGCAGCGAGCGCCTCCATGCCATCTAGGGATCTTTCTAAATACTAGAGGTGGCTACGACAGCGCCATCTAGTGAACATCCAAGAACTAGAGGTGGCTACCTACTACTACTACTACTACATACTACAGGGGAGGGACAGACTTACACGCTAAGGAGCTTCGCCCCTAAAAGAGAGCCTGTATTTGTACGTAATCAGATGAAGTAGAACTTTGTGCACTCTGCTTTTCTGTTCGCATGAATACGCGTACTGCTATAAAAGCGCGTGGTTTCAGATCTTTTATACCGCTAAGCGGCCTCTGCAGACGCTAGTTGATGCTTTGTCGCGGGATCGAATCCCGGCCGCGGCGGCCGCATTTTCGGTGGAGGCGAAAATGCTCGAGGCCCGTGTACTTAGATTTAGGTGCACGTTAAAGAACCCCGCGTGGTCGACCTTTCCGAAGCCTTCCACTACGGCGTCTCTCATAATCATATCGTGGTTTTGGGACGTTAAACGCCAGCAATTATAATTATAGTTCATGCTTTGTGGTATTACAAGGATTTCCAAATCACAAACACTTCACGAGATGGTGTCGCCAAAATTCTGCATTCACACCTCGACACTTAGTGCTTTTTTTTTCGTTTAAGACGACGCCAAATGCACTATGTGATGTGCTGGAACGACAAAGTGGTGCCCACGTTAAAATAATTTTGGTGAATTGACGGTACGATGGTTAGACCTAGCGCCATACCGACACGTGCATGCACTCCCCTATTAGAGTGCATACAAGTCTCGTAAGGCGAAATCCTTATGTATATTGGGTAGGCACACGTACAAACATTTGATACAATGCTAGCACAGCGGAATAAGCTGCAATCTGAGGACGTGTATGATATATGCACACATGCGAACACGATGTGGCTAGCAGACGACGCAGGGAGCCATCCACACCACGGGGTTTCGTCCACTCGCCGCTAGGTGCCGACTCTGCTCGATATCGCGGACAATAGTGTAAGGATCAAGTGGCTGAGGCGGAGTGATTTCGCGAACGGGTTTGTACTTTATTCATTTTAAAGGGTGATTTGTTCTTTACTTTAGTCATTCCAATATACGCCATAACTTCGCATAACTACTATAGTACGTTTGTTGTGTCTATGCATGTACTTTTTACAGGCTCCACCTCTGCTTTTGAGTCCGCGTTCGTGCCTTTCAAGCGCAATATGTAATATTTGATCTGTCTTTTCTACGTAAATGTGGGCAGGCACCATTACGTAGGTTTTATTTCAATCTCTCAAACGAAAACTGTAAATGTATACGGCTCCGCCATTGTCATTCGTGCGCCTTTGTTGCTCAGCGTCTCGGTCCTGTAAAGAGTACAATTTTACGCGCAAGCACACGGCGCATCAAGTGTAAGCGTATACCTCGCAGCATGGACCCGGCTGGGAGAGACACTAGGGTGTATCTCGTCTTTCTCGTGCTTCTCGTCAAAGAAAAACGCTGATTTCCATTTTACGAGAACGAATCCGAGAAAGCTTTCCCGCGAATGCAATCTCGCTTCATGCACTACTGAATGGCCGAAGAGTGCATGTTTCTCCCTACACGTTTCTTTATATCTTTCCCCTTAGAGGATCCGCCTCCATTCGAAAAGCTTTGCCTTGATTAAGCTGCGCACTCATCTGCTTTTGCGAGGACATTTAAGCGTTTCAGAATTTTGCGACATACACCGTACCGTACAGCAGTGAAACGCAATACGCGGAGTCTGAAGAAGATAGCGTTGTGTTTCACTTTTCCAGGGCAGGCTGGGAGATCGTTACGTTTCTTCTTTTTCCCTGCGTTGTCTGGCCCGGCATAAAAGAGAAAGAGGGCTAAGGTTTCCACGCGGAAAAAAGAAATCTCGTCGCAACGTTCCTCTGACTTTCTCGGTACACGAGAGGCAATCGGGTGCTCCTTTTTTCCACGGCCGTCGTTTTGCTCCCGTCGCAGCCTCTAGAAAACGCACGCAGGCTCAGGCACACAGTATGAGGATGGGTAGGGAGGAACCGTGCGTGGCATCAAACTTCTATAGCCCAGGTTGTAAAAACCTTCGCGTCTCAAACATGAAGAAGCCGCTTCCGAAGAAGCCACCCGGCGAAGCATTTGCGAATCGCGCAGAACGCTCCCGCCCGCTCAGTTGCGCGTCTGGGCGTATCGCGCAATAGCAACGATAGCTGTTCCTGTGCTTGCACCCGCTGCTTTCTCGCAGCCGTCTCTTCTCTCGAAACAGGGACTAAAACTTGGGAGCGTGGTGAGCGGCAACGCGTCCCGGAGAATCACGGCTAAGAATCCACCGACGCAGAAACGAATACAGAGGACGCGTACAAAGATAGACAAAAAAGACAGCGACACGTACGAATCTACGCGTATAAAGTGCACACGCGTGTTGTGCCAGTACCATAGGCGTCAAGGTACGAGATGGTGTTATTCGGGCGCTATCTGAAGTTGCGCCTGTAGCGCTGTGCGCTCTTTCTGGCGATAGGATGCCTGCTGTCGTCAGCAGCGGCACTTTTTACGACTGACGTGTTCTCGGTGCGAAAAACATCTATTACGATGAACCGAACAAGGAGAGAGGGCCCCAAGGCCCCAAATCGAAGGAGAAGTTTGTTCATCGGTTCTTGCCCAGTCATGGCGTTTCTTATTTATTTCAGGTAATCATTGGCGAGTTGTACAGCCATAAGCGCGGAACCTCGCCTTAACTCTAAACTTATCCATCCCGAGGTCAACATGTATTTAACAACACTTTTAACAAACGCTAAAAAAGAAGGGAGCACAGGCATCTATTTCTTGTCACGTGTCATATACCAGTATAATAAAATCACGATGTGTACCGCCATATATGGAGTATTGTTGATTTATCTATTGTAGTAGTCATTTCAGACTCAAATATGCTAAATTTCGCGCTTGCTGTGCGCCCTACACTGTGCAGAGCCCGCATATGCGGGCAAAACATAGTGCATCACGCACTGGAAGCTTCAGAAACATGTGAAAGGCCCGATTTAAAGTGCCGGCTTCACGCGTTATTGTTCTAAAAATTAAAAAAAAGACTTATTCTTTAGAAGACCTTACAAACGAAAAGCTAGCAAGTCATAATATAGTGCATGCACAGCGCTAGGCTTCAGAGGCCGAACTACTTGCGCATTTCCCGCAGTGTTGTCTGCTATATGTAGAAAACTGAGGGTTGCTATTGAGCACGGTGTAATCGTTTAGTGAGATCTCACTATTCTTTTTTTCGATGAACATTCGAAGTGCTTGCACGCATTATTGGTGTCGCACTGAATACTAAGCCTTGCGATCTGGGCTTCGAAAACAACGATACAGACGTCTCCATGAACTGTCCGATATGAATACTATTACTGTACAATAGATATATAATGCAGATGTGAGCCGCTGCCTCACTGTTTTTTAAACCAGTACACGTCATACTTACACAGTATACGGTCTGCGTCACGTGCCTGGTTTTATGCCGAATACGAGGGCTGTATACTTATTTCAGTTTTGTGTAATGAGCTATTTGCACATCTCCGTCGACACCCTACAGAGCAATATAGTGAGTCGGCATAAAAGCCCGCGAGCCACTCAGCTCCGCCATTATAGAAGGAGGCAGAAGCTGCACGTACCCAACATTTAACATTGTGGTACGAAAAAGTTTCCCCATTAATGGTCGCTGGCATGAAACAAGCGATGCCAAAGGTCCATGTGTGAAATCGTGGTCTTCAAGAAAGCTGCATTTTCATGAACATTCAGAATGAGAGGACGTGAATCGACTTCCTTGGTCCAAGGTCAGCTTGAAATATATCCGGAAGTCACTGATCAAATTTCGTAGCCCGTTTCGCCGAAGAGGTCGATTTTCTCCTACCGTGCATCAGTGACGTAGAAGTAAATTAAGGTTTCGAGCCTTCCAGGAGGCGCATCTGCTGCCTGTGATCACAACCTAAATTGATCTATTCTGTGTTCCAGCTCTCCTGTTCTATTACGCATGAAGTTATTTATTGACGTATGTTCCTCCTTGAACAGTCTTTCGCAGTTAGCTTCTATATTTGACATATATTGTCCTCTTCGTAGACAGGCGCAAAACTCGCTCGCTCGCTGTCGTAGCTACGAGCAATGCTGGCTAACACTCCCAGGATGACACGCACGGAAGTACCCTCTGAAGTGGACAGGAATAGCGACAGCCGCCGTAGCTCAATCGGTTTAGAGCATCGGACACGTCATTCGAAGAGAGGCTCGGTCCCAACCAGTGGCTAAGTTGCTTTTTCGTCCACTTTAATTCCCTTCCGTGGATGTTACAATTGCTACGCTGCAGTTAAATACTAGAAACAATGTCCCCCATACTTTCCCTGGCTGCATCTTCTGTAGTTTCACTACGCTGCGGCCAACAAAGAAACGAGCACTTGATCCATTCCCCTTTCGCTCGCCACCGTATATGGTAACTCACGGAGCGCGAAATTCGCGAGCAAAAAAAAAAAAAAAAAAGATGGATCAGCCAGAAACCGCACCGCGGTCGGGTCAGGATTCTTGTATTCTCTTTGGAAATGGCAGGCTTTTCAATCGCACTTAGTTTTCTTTATTTGTTCCACTTTTATTCTCTCGGTCTGATCATTAACCTCTCGGGGACAAAGAGCGGGACGCGCCGAGAAAAGACATTCGCGTCTCTTCGCGTTAGAAGCGAATAAAATAAGGGTACGCTAAAGCAAAAGGGGACGACATTGGCTGACGTAATGCGACGCTTATATAAAAGTACAATGAGCGGCTCTGAGCGCGTTGTTTCCTTGCCCTTTCAAGAACACGAAGGCGACGACGCCGTTCCGTTAACGCTTGAATCAGTGCAGATTACATTACTCACTTTTTTGGGGTGTCCGTTATTTTTAGTTTTTTAGGAACGTTTACTGGAGACTATGAAGCGCGTCTTTCGTGAAAGGTGTCGTCGGCAGCTTCCACACAAAGCCGAATGCGAGCCGTCGGAGAACAATGCGCGAACCTGCCTATAGTCTTTCTATCTTTATGCTCAATTTATTTCTTTTTTCGAGGGAGTGAAACTCAAAGCGTGCCCTGAAATCCCAGAGCATCGTGCTGAATGAGTTTAAATTATTTTTTCCTTGTGCGTGTCTCAAAGCACGACCTGTACTAAGCAGAAAAAGTGCGTATGAAAAGACAAAGGCTTTCCCGCTTGCGCATAACAATCGCGAATCGCAGATTCAGCGCTGTGCCCAAGTACGACTTTTATTCTTCTCTTTGTAAATCAAAGGCAGGAGCGAAAACGAAAAGCAAAATCAAGCTGCGCTGCTTTTGAAGCTACCTTTTGAGCTTTGTCCTTGATGTTCAGAAATCAATAGCAGGGTTGCTGTCCTCCTCTTCACTGTTGACGCACCACTATCGATCCAAGCAAAGAAATACGATGACTTCGAAGTTTATACTAGATCATTATCCTAAATTAGCGGAAAAAGAGTTCACGCCTGCGGGTCAAGAAAGATTCATTTTAGGAACCATTAGCGATTTCCAATAATAGAAGCGCGGCATTTGACGTACTTTGCCTAATTTATGTAATTGCTTTCTGAGTACGTTATCATGGCGGTTTACTTAATGAAGAAATAGCAAAAAACTGGAACATAGAAATGCTGGTTATCTCAGTTATGAATAACTTACGGTTAACGACGAAGGAATATTGGTAGGGGTGAAACATGCAGACGAGGAAAAAGGAGAAAAGGAAAGGAGCAGTGGATGGAATATAACATAACTTGGTTATGATCTCCTGTTCGGCATAATTCAGCAGTCAGAGCATGTCCTATGGGCAACATGCGGGCGCTAGTTTGTGGTTCGTTATTGGAAGAGTCGTTATATATTGAGTCACGTCATAACCAACAAACCGTCATCCACCAGATATCATCACCAGCTTAACTGGTCTCCTTTTCATCACCAAACTGATGCACATAAATAGATTATTGTCCGCACTATTGAAATATGGAACGCTTTACCCGGCCATGTCAGATCTTTGCCACGTAATAATATCTGAGGTTTTACGTCCCAAAACCACGATATGATTGAGAGATGTCGTAGTCGAAGGTTCCGGAAACTTTGACTTCTGGTGGTGTTTAACGTGCACTGACATCACACAGTACACGGGCCTCTAGCATTTCGCCTCCATCGAAATGCGACCGCCGCGGCCTGGATTGAACCCGCGACCTTCGGGTCAGTAGCCGAGCACCGTAAACACCGTTCCACCGAGACGAACAGATCTTTACAACTTGCTGATTTTTTTTTTGTACGTTACTGACCATCGATCTTCATGTTCAGTACATTTTGTGTTGTTTTGCAATTGTTCTATTTGCTACCTCCACTCCTGTGATAGCCCTTCAAGTCTGCAGTATGTTGAAATAAATCAAACTAAATAAAAAAGTCGCAGTTTCGCCGCAAAAGCGAAGCAATGAATGCGATAGCAACAAATTACAAAGTCACAAGAAGAACATCAAGCAGCTCGATAATTGGAAGCGCGCCCATCAAGCGCAAAGGACTCACGAAAGGAACACACACAGGATGACCACGAACTAACAACGGTAACAGCTCGACACTTGCAGCGCACTGCGCTGCTCAAACACAACGAAGGACGCTCGAAAAGAACGCACAGGTATACACAGCGCACAGGAGCACGAACTAACAACTTTCCCAGTTACTTATTCGTGCTTGAGCGGGGAGCTACAACACAACGCTCTTAGATATTTTTGTTTTCTTCAAAAGCGCGGCGCATGGAGTGGCCCCTCCGCGTCTCCTGCCGCGCGGTGGCGTTCGACGCATTGTTTCCCCGGCGTTCCACATCGCGTGTGGGTACAGAAATTAGCCACTTTTTAGTGCGCGTCTCAAGAGCGGTTTTCAAACAGAAGCAAAATCTACGAGAATTGCTTTGAAGCGTGCCCTGCGAGCAATCTCGCGGGTGATATTGCACACGCGGAAGCATCGCCGAGGCCTGCGTACCGTCCTAGGAGGTTAAAAAAAATTGCTGGAGTGGCGAATATTGCGCAATAGTGAAGCCGTGCCCACCAAAGGATGGCGGCTGCGCCCGCCATCTTACTAGGGGCACGATAAACCATCGGCTTTTGGCGAAGGAAAGCGAGCGCTTTCCACGCACGCCAGAAAAGTTTAATATGGCAACTTTTACGGGTCAGATACTGCTGCAAGTGTGTCTTTGTGTTACTAGTTTTCGTAAGTAAGCCTCAAAGTCATTGCAAATTTTATTGGACATCAATCGTCAATACTCCTCTCGACAGGTTACTTTTGTTGGCAACAACTATCTTTTATTTTGTAATTAACGTAGCATTTACACTAACAGATCAAAGCCAGTTGATCTCTAAGTAGGCACCACCAGAAAAGAGCAAGTTTCCGAGCTCTTTGGTGGGCAAAAGCTGGCTTCACTTTCGCTGGCAAGGCGCTTAGCGAGCTTCCACTCCAGAATTTTTTTTCAACCTCCTTGGTACCGTCAGCGTTAAATGGTGTATATCATACAGTTTCATTCAATAACCCAGAGAGGAAACTGGCGCTGCGATCGTTCAACCACCATGGGAATGATTGGAAGTACAGGCTTCGGATTTGATTTCCTTAGCTATAGTGAACTGCCTGCAAACCTTTTTAACACGAAAGTGTTTTATGCCGGGGTCCACCAAGATTTGAGTGACGTATTTCCGTCACGGAAATGACGTCGAAAAAATGTACACGATCAGATGACAAAGAAAAAAAGTTCCGTCAACAGGCATCGAACCCACGACCGCTCGGTCCACAACAACAGATGCCGGGCACGCTACCCACTGCGCCACGGTAACAGACTCTACAGGCTTTACAAACGCGCCTTTTATATCTACCACAATCCTGGTCGGCGGGGTGGTGTTGCCCTGTGGGAGCAGTAAAATAAAGTAATTCGTCATTACTGTGGTCTCCGCGATTAGCACCTGCAGCGCGTTACACGTCCGTCCCATTCGGCGCGTTTTCAATAAAAGTTCAATTTTGTCAACTCCTTAACACACCGCGAGGTGGCGATTGGCCCAAGCGTCGTAAAAGCGTGGGCCTCACTCATGGCATCACGCTAATCCAAACCAAAAATCGCTCTGTGACGCGCGCCTGCCTCACCTGGCTGTAACACCGTGTTCCCCGCTCACGCGCTCGCCCCGAGATAAAACGAAGGCCGGGTTACCGGGGCGACACGACGCGCTTTGCGTTTCCCTCTAGTCTGCCCGTGGTGTTCAATCACATTTTAACATGCCGCGGGATTGCGACCAATTTCTGCGCCCAATATGCGACGCTCTTCGGGCTATCACACCTCGTTCTTTGATTACGCTTTCACGGTTAACTGCTACATCTACCACAAGGATTCGTTTAATCATTTAACATGAACGTTAGTCGTCCGTATGGGGATGTACCACCAATCATCAAAGTGGGTTCATACACAATATACATTGTGCAAACGCCACCTGTCCTCTTTGATGCATGTCTGTATGCCAACTGGACTCCGCCGAAGAGAGGCCACACTGCTTTATCGCTTGTGGCTAGGGGTGGCATTTACGAAATCCTATTCCTTTCGAATTGGAATGGCCGACAACGCTCTCTGCGATGCCTGTCGTTGCGAGGAGACGCTACACCACGTCCTGTGCGACTGTCCGGTATATAATGCTCAGAGACAGTCATTGGCGTCCGTTCTAGCGCGCCTTGATAGTAGACCAATGTCTGTTCAAACAATACTTGCATGTTGTCAACAGAAGACATCACAACTGAAGGCGACGAAGGCACTGCTGAGGTTTTTGAGAGCGACGAACTTGGCCAAGCGCCTGTGACAGAAATGTCGCGTACCACGCAGGAGTGACCAACTACCACGCAAGAGTGACCGACTGTTTCCATGTGCGCTATGCTACCACGCAAGAGTGACCGACTGATTCTATGTGTGCTGTGTCGTGCTATCTTTTTATCTTTCTCTCTCTCTCTCTTTCCTCCATCTTTAAATCTCCCCCACCCTGTCCCCATGTGTAGGGTAGCAAACCGGTTGTCCTATACTGGTTAACCTCCCTGCCTTTCCTTCTCTACTATTTCTTCTCTCTCTCTCTTACATCAATATACAGTAAACATTCAGTTACTTCTGTAAGGGCACGCTTTACTTTCGTGTTATTTCGATTCCTATGACGGAGGGATCAACCATGTTTTTCTACAGATTCAGTTTCGTTCGTTGCGAAGCGTGGGCAATGGGGTGCGTTGCAAAGCACTCAAGCAGTGCCTTTGTTGTTCAAAGAGGCTGAAGACCGATACGTTCTTTAGTTTGCTGACACGTTGCAGCTTTACAGGTTGTATTTGACAGTTTTAGCAAAGCGTCGTGCACTCACCGCTGCGCATAGATGTAGCGTCCCATCCCAGTGGAGGAAACTGCATAGAGTTCACGTTTTGTGATAAGAGCTACCTGCCAAAACTCTTTCAGATCGACTGCAAAACGACGGCGAAGCTAAGTAGACGCACCTTCACGCTCCTCTGACTCGACTTCACAACACAACGAGAGACTTTTTATTTTTTTATTTTTATTTTATTTGTCAAATACTGTCAGCCTTTCCCAGGCCATTACAGGGAGTGGGTTGAAAGGTACACATAGAAGTACAATGCACAATAAATCAAAGAAGACATTAATAACGACAACCAAAACAACAAACAATGCATAAACCTCGTAATCAGGAGAAGAAAAAGATTGTACAAAAAATACCGCTACGCTATAGTGTACAAAAATATTCTTCTACCCTTTCCACAAAGCTGTCTACGCTATTCATGCCAATAATTTTCTGGGGCAACGCGTTCCATATTTCAATGGAAGCCGGAAAGAATGAAAATTTGAATGTGTCGCAGCGTGTGGCGTATTGCCTGATGTGCTTATCATGGCACATTCTACGGGAGTGACGATGCGGTGGTTTCAAGTGCTCGTGTTTATCTATGTTTAGGTGATCATTATAGAGCAAGAAAAGAAATTTCACCGCTGCCACCCGCCGCCGGCAGGCTAGTGTAGGAATTCCTGCGGCATTTCGAAGAGCAGTGACGCTATCATAACGGGAATACTTTGAAAAAAACATGGTTGATCCCTCCGTCATAGGAATCGAAATAACACGAAAGTAAAGCGTGCCCTTACAGAAGTAACTGAATGTTTACTGTATATTGATGTAAGAGAGTTTGCACAATGTATATTGTGTATGAACCCACTTTGATGATTGGTGGTACATCCCCATACGGACGACTAACGTTCATGTTAAATGATTAAACGAATCCTTGTGGTAGATGTAGTAGTTAACCGTGAAAGCGTAATCAAAGAACGAGGTGTGATAGCCAGAAGAGCGTCGCATATTGGGCGCAGAAATTGGTCGCAATCCCGCGGCATGTTAAAATGTGATTGAACACCACGGGCAGACTAGAGGGAAACGCAAAGCGCGTCGTGTCGCCCCGGTAACCCGGCCTTCGTTTTATCTCGGGGCGAGCGCGTGAGCGGGGAACGCGGTGTTACAGCCAGGTGAGGCAGGCGCGCGTCACAGAGCGATTTTTGGTTTGGATTAGCGTGATGCCATGAGTGAGGCCCACGCTTTTACGACACTTGGGCCAATCGCCACCTCGCGGTGTGTTAAGGAGTTGACAAAATTGAACTTTTATTGAAAACGCGCCGGATGGGACGGACGTGTAACGCGCTGCAGGTGCTAATCGCGGAGACCACAGTAATGACGAATTACTTTATTTTACTGCTCCCACAGGGCAACACCACCCCGCCGACCAGGATTGTGGTAGATATAAAAGGCGCGTTTGTAAAGCCTGTAGAGTCTGTGACGGTGGCGCAGTGGGTAGCGTGCCCGGCATCTGTTGTTGTGGACCGAGCGGTCGTGGGTTCGATGCCTGTTGACGGAACTTTTTTTCTTTGTCATCTGATCGTGTACATTTTTTCGACGTCATTTCCGTGACGGAAATACGTCACTCAAATCTTGGTGGACCCCGGCATAAAACACTTTCGTGTTAAAAATAAAACGTAGTGCCTTGTTTTGGATTCTTTCCAATCTATCTGTGAGGTATACCTGGTGGGGGTTCCAAACTATACTGCCATATTCAAGGATGGGGCGCACTAGAGTTTTATAGGCAGCTAACTTAACGGATGCAGGAGCCGCAGCCAATTGCCTTCGCAGAAACCCGAGTGTTTTAAATGCTTTTGTGCATGTGATTTCAATATGAGCGTTCCATTTTAGATTACTTGTGATAGTTACACCCAAATATTTTATAGAGTCTGTTCGTGTTATATCAGAGCCCGCCATTTTATAATTGAACGTAACAGGTGATTTATTATGGCTAATAGTCATACACTTTGTTTTGCTGACGTTTATTTCCATACCCCAGGTTACGCACCATTGAGCAATTTTATCTAGAGAAGCATCTAGAAGCTTCTGATCATCAGTACCACGCACGCACGTGTACACAACCAAATCATCGGCAAATAAACGCACTTTCACGCCTTCTTCAACACAAGTAACAACGTCATTGATATAAATAAGAAACAATAGCGGTCCTAATACTGACCCTTGAGGTACCCCCGAGTACACCTCAAGTAAATCAGAGTTAGTATTATTAACAGTGACATACTGTGTACGATTGCACAGATAGGCCGTAATCCAGTCTAATAATTTTGATTCAATACCAACAGACCTTAGTTTCTCAATTAATTTAAAATGCACTACGTGGTCATATGCTTTTGAAAAATCAATGAATATAGCGTCGATTTGGGACCTATCGTTAATTGCTGATGCGAAGTCTTTAGTGATCTCTAAAAGCTGCGTTACAGTAGGCAATCCTTTTCTAAAGCCATGTTGCATTGGGCTCAAGAGATTATTTTGTTCTAAGTGGGTCATAATTTCTTTGTTAATTATGTGCTCAAGCAACTTACAACAGCAACTTGTTAGTGATATCGGCCGGTACTTGTCTACCAGCGTCTTTTTCCCATCTTTGTGAATGGGGGTAACCTTTGCGCATAACCAGTCCGTGGGTAACGTTGCTGTACTAAGCGACTCAGTAAATATGATGTACAGGTATGGCGTTAGCTGCTGCGCATATCGTCTCAGAAACATATTGGATATGTTATCGGGACCGGGCGCTTTCTTGGTATCAATTTTTAAAAGAAGGTTCAAAATACCCGACTCTGTTATTAGAATTTCTGGCATAACAATAGTAGGCTCAGCCAAAGGCGTGCTTATCCTGGGTGAACGAGTGAATACGGATTGAAAATAATAATTAAAAGTATTTGCTATGATACTTTCATTTGTTACCACTGAGCCACCAATTTCTAATTTACTTGCACGATCCTCTGGTTTAGATAGATACCTCCAAAACTTTTGAGGTTGGTTCTTCATAAAATTCACTAACGTATTTGAAAAGAAGTTATTTCTTGCAGTTCTGACCTCCGACTTTAAAGCCCGTGATAGCTGAGGTATGTCTTTACAGGCATTTTTTTTATTCCTCATTCTTTTGAGTTTCCGTTTAAGGTGGATAATGTGTCGTGTTATCCAAGGAGACATATTCCTGATCCTCTTGCGTTTTATGGGTATAAAACTCCTTTCACAATGCATGATGGCTTCCTTTATTTTCAGCCACAATTCGTTAACACTTCCACATGACTCAATTGAAAAATTGTCGAGTTCTTCCTCCAAATAATCTATTACGCTCTCGTCGGCAGCTCGGCTGTAATCTCTAATTTCAATACGCGAAGGTTTAATGCGATTACTAGTGCCCATATCTGAGCTGCGCACTGTCAACACCAAAATCTTATGATCTGAGATACCATCATCTATGCTAATATTTGTTGACAACGATCCTGACACGAGAGCTAAGTCTAGCACCGATGAGGTATTTCCCTGCACACGTGTCGGTTCTTTGACAATTTGCGATAAAGAAAAACTGAACAATATATCTAAAAGTTGCTCACTACACTGTTTTTCTTTTGTGCCCACAGTTAATTCGTCCCAATTTATGTCTGGTAAGTTGAAGTCCCCTGTTAAAATTATTTTAGTGCGAGAGTTTGTCATGCTTTGTAAATAGTCATGTACCTGTGCTAGGTATTCATCTGGCGCTCCTGGACATCTATAAATAGCTCCTATTAGGAGTGAAGTGTCATTAAACTTAACCGTACACCACGTGCTCTCGTGATTTACTATACCTATCTCTCGTTGGAAAGGTAGGTGACTCTTTATCGCAATGGCCACTCCACCTCCCCGCCCGGTACGATCGGTGCGTAACAATGTATATGAGGAGGGGACTACTTCTGAGTCATGGATTTCCGGATGAAGCCAGGTTTCTGTAATGATGATGACGTCTGGAGAGTACAGCAGTAATATTTCTTCCAATTTATCAATTTTGTTAACAATGCTGCGGGCATTGAAACAAAGCAACGAAAGCGAGGCAGAATTTCCGTTTCGTCAGGCGGTCGTGCCGCTATTCGCCTTCGCCATGTCCCGCTTAGCCTGGCCTATTTGGACTCGATGATTTTCTCGATCGTTCCACACGAACAGTTGGTTGCCCACTTTAAGTTTGTCAAATACAAGGGCTACTTTTTCACCGTTTACACGATTTTCTTTGGCTGACTGCCATAGTTTTCTGCGTCTTTCGCGAACCTCGGCAGAGAAATCTTCAGATATAGATATCGAACTGTCTTTCAGCTTGAAAGCATTGCGCAAGATTGTCAGCTTTTCTGTGAAGTCATAAAAGCGTAAGATCACGGGACGCTCTCTATTACCTTTTTTAGAGCCAACTCGATGAATACGTTCCAAAGAACGTACTTCAATGCCTAGTGTATCCCTGATAACGTCTTTTACAATTTTTCGTTCAAGTGTTGCGTTGTCCTCCCGTGCGCTTTCCTTCAAGCCGTAGACAACGATATTATTTCTTCGGCTGCGGTTTTCCAAGTCACAAATTTTCTTGCTCATTTGGCTGACATCTATGCGCATTGCTGTGACAGTTTCTACGCACTCATCAACTCTTTCATGGTATTGCTTTAAACTAGTCAATGCCGTTTCTACTTGCGTTAGCCTTTGCTGTACACTCTCGAGTCCACTTTCTAGAGTAGCCTGTGAAGACTTAATTGAAGTCACCATGGCGAGAATTTGGTCCAGCTTATCCGGACCGGGATTCTCCTCGACATCACCACTAAGTTGTAAAAGCATCAGGACAACAGAAAACGATTCGTAGCAACAAGATAGCAGACACTGTGGGCTTGGCAGCACAATAAGGCCTACGTAATTACTCTTTACGCAATTGGCAAAACACCATTTGTCACTAACCTGGACAAAGAAGAGCACGAATTTTAACATCGTGCGCTGAACGATGCCGCCAAGCCCACTGTTCTGTCCGTGCCATAATGCTCGGCTTTTAACCGTTTCCCACGATGTTATCGATGACACTGGTAATCCAGGGGGCGGGTCCAGGCGGAAGGTTGCTCGCAGGGTATCCCTGTGACGCGGCGGCGTCAGCAGGGGGATTAGCTTGACTGTCGGGCGAGGCAGCACAGGTTGGTAGTCGGTTGTCGAACTTTGGTGATGCAAGAGCAAGGGCAAGAGGCCATTGCTTGAGCTGCGTACTTCCACGAAGACCCGGACAAAGAAGAGCACGAATTTTAACATCGTGCGCTGAACGATGCCGCCAAGCCCATACATTGGGGGCAGGCCACATGGAGAGACACATCTGGCATCGCAGCAGATGATACGTTAAGTGTTTCTCACTCAATACGGTACTGTTATTTCCATAAATAGAAAATGCGTACTTTTGAGGGAAAGGCAAGCGCGTTTGTTTTAAGTGTTGTAAAGAAAATAATTCATTATATTGTGATGCCAAATGTGGAACACAATTGCAGAGCAATGCATACCCTGGTGGTTGAATTTGTCCAGGTTTCAGTTCCATCTCACGGTCACGCAAACTCTTTGCAATAAGTTTTACGTACCAAGGAATGAAGCAAGTTTTAATGGAAAATAACTTCATATCGTTTTGTTTTAAACTCGTCAAACAAGTGTCGCGAATTTCAAGAACCTAATCCATCCGAAGCAAATGCGAAGCCTGTACTTCCCATCATTCCCATGGTGGTTGAAGCGCCGCTCAAGGAGCCCGCGTAGACACTAGTGCCAGATTCCCCTCTAGGTTTTATTTTAAGAAACTCTATGTTGTATATAAATAGCTCGCCGTTTGCATTCTACACAACCGGTGGCACGTGGCCGAGTTGTTTAACGCGGTGCGCTGAGGAGCGAGGGGTCGCAGGTTTGATTCCCGGTGGCGCACTTCGAGAATGTTTTAAAGACGATAGTCTTTCTTGGGGAACTTGAACGAAGAAATTTTGGTCTGTCTGTCTTTCTGTTTGTCTGCCTGTCATCCGATTCAGCCACCCGGCCAAAGTTTAACCACTTGCTGAACGCCCAGTCATCTTGAACTGGTAGCGCCATTCATACTTGTGAACATTGTCGATCAAAGAGCAAATGTCAGGCATATCTGCGGCGCAACATCAATGCGTAAGTATGAGGCAGTGTGCTCCTTTACTAGAAAATACATAGATACGCAATTCTAAAGACCCTAGTGTTTCTTAGGTTGCGCTGAAAACGCTAGTGTTCTTTGGGCTGCGCTGCAAATGCGACGCTATGAGCCAGATGCGGCGATTCAACATAGAGGAGGAGGACTCATATAGTACGGCTGGCAGAAGACTATCGTCTTTCGACGACATTTGCAGCGAAACACGCAGATACGCAGCCAATTTTTTCTGCTGATTTATTTTTCTTTCTTGGTTTTATTTATATATACATACATGTACATACCCGGGACATGACGGTGACGGCGACAGCAAAAAACCAGCTGATAGTGTCCATATAATTAGTGTCGCAATAAAAACCAAACAGGGAACCTTATGCATTTGCCTGAGACTTCGCAAAGGCGAAATCCACCTTCTTCTTCTTCTTCTTCCTGATTTTTTTTCCTCTCTTCTCAGTTCATTGCATCAGTTCTTCGCCCCACCCTCCCCATGACGCTTTCTGCACCCAACGTGGCTTCACACTGCCTCCGGGATGGGGCCACCTTTGACCAAGTGACGATGTCACGTGATTACGTCGTCCTAAGTCACCATGACGTCACAAATTTCTGCGATGCGACATCATTATGACGTCACATTTTCACACCTCGTATGACTTCATCCGATTTTCGGTACCATTCGTGTTGTCGCCGGGGGTCACTTTTCCCGTTTGATGAGGCATATAAGGCTTTCAACTTCAGAAAACAAAGAAACAACAGACCTGCGTGGCGTTGCATAATCATAGCCCAATTCCAAATTACAAGCACAGCGACTTACACTGAACTGTTGCATCAGTAACACGTGTATCATCAGTAACACATCAGTATCAATAACACGCAAGCTGAGCCCATTTGATCTCTCACGTCAGAAAGCCCACAAGTGCACACCAGAGTTGGCATAGGAATAAAAGAGAGGGAGTTTCGAGAATCAGCGATTCACCGAGCCGCTTTATCCTAATGCACCGACGGGTGTTTCCTATTGGCTGCGGTTTACTCAACAGAACAAAACGACCACCAGTTGTCGCGTGTGCCGCCTCCCACGAAGGACCGTGTCCGCTGGGCAAACGTTAAGGGCGTCATGGGAAAGAAAATACACACGTGCACCAAGAAATACTGAAAGAGGATACTGCAGGTCGGTTACCGGGCTTCTCGAATACACAAGACGAAAAACAACAATGCGTATTTGTTCCGCAGACGTTTATACTCTGCAACTGTACGCCAATAGGAAAGACCAAACCGTGGAAGCAAAGACGAAACCAGAAGCGCCACGAAGCCTGCAAGCTTGGCGTAGGTGGACGGCGCTGCATCATGCCCGTTGTCAAGGCAACGGGTTCGACGGTGAAACAAGAAACGACGCCAGCCGCCCGAATCTGGGCGCCCGCTTGTATATTTCTTGCGATAGGCTGGACGTGTTGCCGCTATTCGCTCCTTTGTCTCGGCATTCTGAGCCCGTCCTTCCCGTTTCATTCCATGAAAGGTTTCTACAGGCACGCGCACCTTCCCTTTTTTTCTTTTTTTTTTTGCGATTCTGTCTCCCAATTCTTGGGGCTTTTCATGGTTCGTTTGATTGCTTCAAAGAAGGGTTTCCGACTCGACAGTCACCATTCGCTCGTATCTTTTGCAGTCGCGGTTTGTTCAGTGCCTGTTTCTTTCGAACGACTTTGGTGCACGGACTATACGCAGTGCTTTATAATATTCTAAAAAATGGCGGGTTATCGATTTCTTACAGGTATTTCCTTGAAAAACTGGACAAACGCTTTTCTGTGATGAGCCAGGTTGCAAATACAGAATGAAGCTGCGGAGCCGCGGCAAGAGGCGTATGGAAGTGAGATTCGCGCCACTAAATGAGGTTTTTCTGCGTTTCCGTTCTACGCTTCTCACTTTTCTGTTTCTTCTGATTAACTTGGCTGCATCGCGGCGCAATCAGCAAAAGTGGCATGGGGCTGAGAAAGAAGCTTATGCATCGTTTGCTTTAAAAAAATTTCCCGTTGTGGCGGGTGCAATTTCTTCGCTTATAGCGGGCAGCTGGGCTAGTTGAAACTTGGATATTTCCTGCATTTCCAACGTTCTAAGGAATCCAGCCTCCTACTGCTCTTTCGTTTTTCTTACCTCGTTATTTTTGTATTTCTTTATATGTCGCTTCAAGCGCTGGAAAGGCACAAAAAGTTACGTTGCAGAAACAGAACGTACAAGATGTTAAGAAACGCACGGTTTTCAGGAAACCTTGCTTTAACACAGGGCAGTTTTGACGCGGTGTGTAGAATAACTTTCATTTTGCTTTCACATACTTGAAGACTCGCCCTGATGCAGTGTCGAGCAGCAACATACAACTACGAATCCCCCAGCTCGCCGTCTTCGGGCGGCGAGGATATATACATTGTTTAGAAACTCAAGGAGCCGAGAAGCGCTTTGAGACGTGCCCTGGCATGAGAATCGGTAGATTTTCTCGTCTGTTTTTTTGTTTTCGTAACACGTCTGGCCACGCTTTCATCCCGCCACATTCGTTGCCTTTCTGTTTTCTCTTTTTCTCGTCTATCTTTTTTTTTTATTTTTCGAACCCTGTTGTTGACTCTCAATCTTGCACGTTCACATGCAGGTATCCTATCAGTGCGAAACCTAGAGCGGTAAGGAGAGGGTGGCATTTTAAGAATTGCATAACGTTTTTTAATTGCGAAGCATTTCTTAGTGAACTTCTGCGACTTTGAGCGTATCTATCTATCTATCTATCTATCTATCTATCTATCTATCTATCTATCTATCTATCTATCTATCTATCTATCTATCTATCTATCTATCTATCTATCTATCTATCTATCTAGCCGCCTACGACTTTTTGCTCTCCTGGCCGTTCCGTTAATAGGATTTACACCAAAATTGGTATGGTGAAACATGACTTTACGACGAACATAAATAACAAGTCATAACATGGAAATCATGATATCCATGTCATGAACGACATGATTTGCATGCCACTGTTTTGGTGCTCTTGCTGCCGTTTCGTTAATTTGCTATATACCAAAATTGGTATGGCGGGACAAGAGTGTATGACGAACATGAGTGACAGGTCCTAGCGTGCAAATCATTAGACTCATGTCATGCACAGCATATGACTTGCGTGCCACGCTCATGGTGCGCTGGCGGCCGTTTCGCTAGCCTGATATACACCAAAATAGGCATCTCGCGACGTAACTGCGTGATGAACATAAATAACAGGAATTAACATGAAAATCATGACACGCATGTCATGTACATCATGACTTACGTGCCACGCTCATGGTGCGCTGGCGGCCGTTTCGCTAGCTTGATATACACCAAAATTGGTATCGCGCAACGTGACTGTGTGACGAACACAAATAACAGGTGTAACATGAAAATCACGACACGCATGTCATGTACAGCATGACTTACGTGCCACGCTCATGGTACGCTGGCGGCCGTTTCGCTAGCTTGATAAACACTAAAATTGTTATCTCGCGACGTAACTGTGTCTACGAACCTAAATAACAGGAGTTAACATGAAAATCATGACACGCATGTCAAGTACAGCATGATTTACATTCCACGCTCATGGTGCGCTCGCAGCCGTTTCGCTAGCTTGATATACACCAAAATCGGCATCACGTGACGTGAATGTGTGACGAACACAAATAACAGGTGTAACATGAAAATCATGACACGCATGTCATGTACAGCATGATTTACATTCCACGCTCATGGTGCACCGGCAGCGGTTTCGCTAGTTTGATATACACCAAAATTCGTATCTCGCAACGTGACTGTGGGACGAACACAAATAACAGGAGTTAACATGAAAATCATGACACACATGTCATGTGCAGCATAGTGTACATGCCACGCTCATGGTGCGCTCGCGGCCGTGTCGCTATCTTGATATATACCAAAATTGGTATCGCGCGACGTGACTGTGTGACGAACACAAATAACGGGTGTAACAGAAAATCATAACACGTATGTCATGTACAGCATGACTTACGTGCCACGGTCATGGTGCGCTGGTGGCCGTTTCGCTAGCTTGATTTAGACCAAAATTGGTATTGCGCGACGTCTGTGTGGCGAACATAAGTAACAGGTAGTAACACGAAAATCATGACATGCATGTCATGTAGGTATGATTTAGACGCCACGCTATTGTGCACTCGCGGCCATTTTGTTAACTGGATATATACCTAAATTGGTATGGCCTGACAGGAGTGCCGAACATAAATACCAGGCCACGCATCCTATATATGTAGCAGAATATATGTTTCATTACCATGGCATATACCAGATTGTACAGGCATGCATGTATGACAAATATACAAAACAAATATTATGCCTTAAGGGCAAGTCTATGTCGCAAATAAAAAAAAAAGACAATCTCGCGATATATAGCGAACTAGTTGTCATGACATGAGTGACTTCATTAGCCTCAATGACAGACAAGATGATGTATGCAGCTCTTTGCTGGCTGCTTTGCATTACCTCGATTCCCACACTGCGTGGGATCTGCCGATTTTTTCTGTGTTTTTTTTTGTTTGTTTGTTTTCCTCGTGCGGGAAAATGCAAGTTGGTGGCGTTCCACTATCTCACTCCCACTTCCTTATCTACACTCGGCTATTTTGTTACCAAACACATTTCGTTATCCTTACTCACTTAACCACCGTCCCGAGTTTAGGTGGGAAAAGAAAGAAAGAAAGAAAGAAAGAAAGAAAGAAAGAAAGAAAGAAAGAAAGAAAGAAAAGGAAAGAAAGAAAGAAAGAAAGAAAGAAAGAAAAAAAAAGAAAGAAAGAAAGAAAGAAAGAGGAATGGAGGGAGGGAGGAACGAAGAAAAGAAGAAAGATCTTGGAAGGCACTAGAACACCGCGAACATGAGGAAATCATCACGCCTTCTGTTGGTGAATGTGGCCAGTCGAGTTCCTGCCATTAACGGGCTGCTCTTGCGCATTTTAACGAAATGGTTGTACAGTTCATTCAACGATGGTGACTGCTAGGAAGTTCGGCATTTTCTGATGTAGCCCACGCTTTTAAAAATTCTGCCGCTGTATGTGCAGGTCCGTACACCTGCGCTTTGATCTGTGTCGTTACGACACCCGTCCTTTTTACAACGTATCAAGATACGACACTTCCAATTTTCGAAAACTATAGAAGCAAGAAGAAACGATACTCTGGAGCAGTCAAAACGGGACAGTCAACGACTCTTCGATTCCTGCCCGCTCTGGATAAGAGAAGATAAAAAAGAAATGCTCTTTTGTCACGTTATACTCCTCAAACGTAGTCAGTGTATTTTTCGAGAAGTGTTTTCTTTATCGTTTGCAGAGCGCTCGCGCACGTCCGCCCCGCCTCTTGAGCTAACAGCGTTGATATGAAATTCCGAGTCCGCCTCCTTCATTGATTTCGACGTCGGCGACACGAGTGGCGCTTCTTTTATTTCTTTTCGTCGCCTCAATTTCCCTTCGTTCTTTCCGAATCTCTGGGCGTGCTGACGGTGACAGTTTAGTGTTATCTTTTCCAGACCATTTTGACGCCTCGCTGCCACTTGCAGCGAGACCTCGCTCACGCGTGACGTTTATATTACCTGCATCCCCGTCGACACCGTCGTGGCGGCGCGGCCGACATGTTTGAACGCTACTTTATTACCATAACGTTTTCTTTTATTTCACTTCAGTTGACACTGAAGTGCCGCTGCGTTAGGCGACAAAATATACTGCTCACTTCATCTCCCCAGAATGCACGGAGTGTAGATTCTTTCTTTTTCATTTTTTTCGTTTGTAATCCGTGGCGCCAGGTGGCAAATTTCAGCCCTATAATGGTGGCGCGTTGGCGCCCAATTTATGTTGTTGGTTTAAGGGCAAAGCGAATAGTAAAACAAAACGCATTAGAGCTAAACGCGGAGCTTATTACTGAGAAACGGCTTTTTACAGACAGGAAAGAAGACAGGGATGGAGAAGTGCTGACGCTATAGTCGCGGATGCTCGTGACAGCAGCTTGTAGAACGACGTTGATTTTCCAAGCACGAGCTGGAACGAAATTAGCTTTCTAAGTTGAAATAGTATCTAAGGTTTTACGTGTCAAAACAACAATGTGGTTATGAGGCACGCCGTAGTGTAGTGCTCCGGTAATCTCGACCATCTGGTTTTCATTGACGTGCACTGACGTCGCACGGTACGCCTTGAGAATTTCGCCTCCATCGATATCCGACCGCCGCAGCCGGGATCGAATACGCGACATTCTGGTCAGGTTTTTTAAAGACGATAGTCTTTCTTGGGGAACTTAAACGCAGAGATTTTGGTCTGTCTTTCTGTCTGTCTGTCTGTCTGTCTTTCTGTTTGTTGGCACGTCCCTCGATTCAGCCACTCGGCCAAAGTTGAACCACTTGCCCAAGGGCCAGCCGTCTTGAACTGGTACGGCTGTTCATACTTGTGAACGTTGTCGATCAAAAAGTAAATATCATGCATATCTGAGGTGCAACATCACTAGGTAAGTATTAGGTGGCGTGTTCCTTTAATAGAAAATGCATACATACGTAATTTTAAGGACCCTAGTTTCTTAAGCTGCGCTGAAAATGCATAAGAATGGAAGCTTGAGCGAGTTGGTATGCGTTCAGCTTTGTTGAAACAGCGCTCACTAGACGACGACGAAGTAAAAGAAGGCACAGGACAGGCGCTGCCTGTCCTGTGCCTTCTTTTACTTCGTCGTCGTCTAGTGAGCGCTGTTTCAACAAAGCTGAAAATGCGACTGCGCTGAAATTTGCCTTCCTCCGTGCCCTTCGCACGAGCTCATTGTTGTGTTTCGGTTTCGGTTCTGTATTGCACTGTACGAATGCCATGGGTTGGTGTTGAAAAACTTTAGTTTTGAGAAGGCCAAGAAAGGTGAAAAAAAAAATATTTAAAAAATGAAAAAGCAGCGTTGTGGGCGGCCTTCAGGCTGCCGGTTGTGGGCGCCGCTCTGGCGTTCCTGTTTTACCCAGGCGACGTGTAAATAAAAGAGTGTGTGGAGAGTACTCGTTGAGTGCGGACGTTTTTCTGCAAAGGTCTTCGCCTGCTGCTGCGCCGGGACTACCAGCACGCAACACAGCACTCATGTTTCCCGACGTATTGCCAGATGGCGTCCATATCTCACACAGCGCCTCTTCTATCGTCTTTACACGACATTTGCAGCGAAGCACGCAGATACGCGGCCAATTTCTTTTTCCTCCCTCATTCACAAATCCTACTGCCGCACGATTCGTGGCCGATCCCCCGTTGTGGGCTGTGCCATTCCTCTAGGAACAACCAACCAACCAATCAGCGGAGGGGCACCGTAGGCACTCTACCACCGTGGCGGACAGCTTGCCAAACTACCAGGCCCGAAGGCCGGTGTGCCATGGTTGAAGCTAAAAGCGTGAAATGAAAGGAAAGCATAAGGATGACGTGAAGCATACGAGTTATGTGCGTTTAACATTTCTCTCGCCGCGGTCTTGTGCGCGGTAGCTTCTTTTAACCTGGATCGATTCGCTTAAAGACAAGCATTTGAATTGCAGTTCGCAAAATACTTGCATGCGAGCTGAGAACATTCAGAAGTACTCCCAGAAAATTTCACGCACCGGGTGAGACCTGTGGACTATATTTAAATGAAAACGCGCTTCTATAAGCTCCGACGATGTCAATGAGCGAGCATGTTTTTGGACCGAACAAACTCTCAGCAGGCGAATCGGTCTGTCATTTTCGGCACTCTGCAGAACATTCGATCACCATTGTAGAGATCGCGATTTCAATTCACGCACATCAACAGATACAACCGCACTGTTTTTTTGTGTTTTTTTTTTGTGCGTTCACGATCTTTGGCAGCACCATATATTAAAAATGGCATTTATAAAGACTGGGGATTTTTTTCGAGGGGCTCGTTTCTTTTTTTTTAATTTTAGACAGATCCAAGTGAATTCAATAGGCAGTTAAGCCGAGGATAAAGTATATAGTACATTATTTGTTGTTTTTGACGGTAGTATAATAGTTATGATACAACTTGTAAGGAATGAACGTTGACAAAATATCACCCTTTCCGTCGATGGGATCCGAACCCAAAACCTTCGAATTACGCGTCTGATGCTCTATCAAAGAGCATATTTAGTTTTTTATTGGTGTCTTCCCAAGCATGTCAGTTTTTTTGATAAACATCACGTAGATTCGGAGTGCCGTCATGTTTATCGTCATTTATTTAGCGAAATCACTGCAAGTGTATAAAATCAACTGCTTTAGAGCGAGTCAAAGTTCATCAATCAATCTTGAACCTTAATCAGGTTTCGTCGATTGCTGTCGTTGGCATAGCAGAGACACCGCCGTTTTCATTGAACGTCTCCTCGACAGCTGCCGTGGCTTTTTCAAAAGCGTCACGCGATTTCTCGACAAACAGCGTCCCGTTGACGTTCATTTTCCAGTGAAAGTACCTGGCCTCACTTTCTGCTGGCAGTTGGGTCTGGTAGCGGAAGCGAACGAATAGCAGGCTGGCAATGACGAACGTCGCCACCAACAATCCCACGGTCAGGACAAGAAGGGAGCCTCTCTCAGGACTGACGCTGTTGTCCGACACGTCGCACGGGTGAAACGGTTCACGGTACGGCTTGCAAGGAGTTCTGTCATCCCCTTTCCATTCGTAAGAGGCTTCGTCAAGTCCGAAGGGTTCGATGCTTGAAGTCATCTCCGTTCGACTCGTCCACGTTCCAGGCGCAACAGCACTCGAAAGAACGTTGACAAACATGTCGAACGTATCCACAATCTGTCGCTTGACGCGACGAATCCACGCAATGTTCTGTAGTTGAATGGGCCAGAAAGGCGACGCCGTTTCGCTGGTATCTCTCCTACCACTTCTCACTTCCTCGCCGGTGTCCTTCAAAGTCGAGCCCGTGTCCAGGTAAAGCCTCGTCGACTGGCTACCGCTCCAAGCATTTTCCAAGGGGTCCTGGTACATCGATGAATACGGGGTCAGTCCCCGAACCAAGCCGCGTTGTGGCGTAGGCTCCAGGGTTTCAAACGGATGTTCACCGGACGTCGTCGATTCAGCGGTGGTCGCCGTCGGTTCTTCAGAGGTCATCGCCGGCGCCTCGGTCGAGCTCCCGATGACGGTGCTCTTAGACGTCAGGGTGGACGTCTTCCGCGAAGTTTGCTTCGAGGAAAAGGACGGGACGTTAATTATCATCTCCTCCGTGGTGGGCTCCTCCGTGATTGTGGTGAAGACTTCGGTCCAGCCGCTGGCGATCATGATCACCTTCCGGCGGCTCCTTTCGTCGCGTTTGCTTTTGATGTCGCTTGCCTTGGTCTTCGTCCCCTTAGTCTTGCCTGCGTAATCACGGGGCGCAGAAGAGCTGGCATTTGCCGTTGACGGGTAGGCGCTGACATTGTCACACTTGAAGTTACTGTCACGAGGCATCGGTTTAGACAGGTCGCTGGAGTACCCGGAGAAGGGCTCGTCGTTGATAGTACCCACCCGCGGATACTCCTCTTCCGTGATTTTGTCAGCAGACATAGCTTCGAAGCTGTCCGGAGGGACGCTGTAAAGGACAGCCGGGCGACGCTCGTTCAAACGTTTCATTCTGTCGACGATGTCGCTTACACCAGAGTCACTCTTCATTCTGCGTCTACTGCGTGGCACGCAGCCTAATGACGAGCCGCATTCTTCTTCGTTGACTCTCGATCTATCTTCCTGTTTATTCTTACCTCTGCAAGACACAGATGTGTTTTGCATCGTTAGTATTCGAGAACAGTAATATAAACAAAGTTTTAGTCCTTTGCCGAACCGTGATGCTGTCATGAATTATCCGGCAAAAATAATGTGTGCGTTACACCGAGGTGTAAACTTGCATTTCAGTTTTGTTATTGTTGTCACCTACTAAATATGGCTCATACCCACTAGGAGGATTGGCCACACTGTAGATTTTAAAGAGATTGCGTTAACAAAGAATTGAAATGTGAAAATGTATAGTGAATTTTCGCCGAGACAGAGACGCATTAAAGATAAGGGGAAAAAAAGTTTGTTGCCTGAAATTGGTATCAAAAGCTGTGCAATCTTAACGTTGCTTCAGCAAATTTGCGTACAGCAGTCACAAGAGCACCACGGCAAGTACCAAACTGACAGACTCCTACAGACAAAACATTTTATGGAGTGAAATTTAAGTCCAGTTTACCGGTCCGCCTTATAAGAAACACTCTGCGGAGGCAGGTAGAAAGAAGAAAGTGATCAATTGTTTCTTATATATAGCAAACTGTATCAAGATCAATAACTTAATGAGGAACCAAATTTCTTAAGGCAAAAAATTTATACGGGGAACGCTGCGTCGAAAGCTTGTTCAGTCCCCTCGCATTGACGTGAAAGCATTTATTATTGCTCCATAAAAATTGCAAGTGTCGGTAATGTTTCGATTCATTTAGAGATATTTCTGTCGATTTTAAACTTAGACGACGTTTGAATCTCGTTCCTGCAGTTTTTATTTCTCAGCCTGCCTTTTGTCGATGTATATAGATTAATGCATTGAATGACCTGCCTAACCTATAGTCTAATAATGAGTGAAAATTCGTGCTAGTTATGCAACGCTGCTAATAATAATAATTGTTCGGGTTTAACAACCACAAACCACGATATGATTATGAGTGACGCCGTAGTGGCGGGCTCCGGAAATTTCAACCACCTGGGGTTCTTTAACGTGCACCTAAATTTAAGTACACGGGCCTTAAGCATTTTCGCCTCCATTAAAAATGTGGCCGCCATCGCCGGGATTCGATCCCGCGACCTTCGGGTCAGCAATTCAACGCTACTCAACGTATCGTTGTTTATACGCTTGCTTCAGTTCAAAGCGCCGCATTTCTGAGAAACAAAAGCCTAATTGAAAATAACAAACAAAAATGTGGATAAACCTGACTAGACCCTCCTCTGGCTCACTTAGATTTCGAAAGAACGGCCCGAATAAGATGTCTGAGTGATAGATTCAGTGCCTCAATTTAGAAGTGGTATTCGCTTAAACAGGTATCTCTGGCGCAGCGTAATTCAATTTTAGATGACATATCGAAATGTGTGATAGTGACGATGATAATTTTGATGGCGTAAATTTTTTCGCTCAATATATAGCTCGAAGGGCTTTGTTCTGTTTGAGAACAAAATCATCCCCCTTATAAATAATATCGGCTCTCCCGGTGTCACACTAATTCCTGAAATTCCCTGGCCCATGAGCTTCCGCAGAGCAGTGAAAAAGTGCTTATTCTTCTACAACTCTTGCAGCGAAACTTTTCCATATTTAATAAGCTACACTGCGGCCAGTGCACTTCGTAGGTATGAGCCAGTTTTCCTAGGCTACAGCGGCTTCATATAGATCAAATTTTGTGCTGTTCGCGTAATGTTGCGCCTGTACGCATAAGATAGAATTGAGGCCTCTGGCAAAACACCTATCTATCTGTGCATTTCACACCAGATTTCGTAGAAACAAAGTACCGAAAGCTTTAGACTTTTCCCTGCTGCTTCTAACAACAGTCAGCCATTTTCGATGTTGTCGCGTTTCAAAAGCGGCAAATTGCCCTTGACGTTCACTTCGCGAAGCGCCTCGAACAATTGCGATCGCTTGTCAGGTGCGAAATCCAAACAGTGCCGAAGAAATGAAAGAGCAAAGAGTAGGGCGGCGAAGAGAAAGAGTGCGGTAAGAGACAAAGCCTGTTTATTGTTCAAAAGATTTAGCGCGAAGACATTCCGATTTTCACAAGACCGGCAACGTCAAAGTGAATTCCCCGCGGGAAGAACAACAATCAATGACATACAGAAGCGTTTGTCTACATTCCTGGCTTTAAGCTGTCGCTAAAGTGCTTTCCTGTGTCGTATAAAGTGAGAAACAACTGAGGCCCGATGTGCGTGTTGTCGTGTAGAAAATTGGCGAAATAAATGTATAAACACCGCTTTCAGCTTTAAGGATCGCGGCATCAAAAGAGTCGCTCTGAAAGTGGTGCTTTTCTATTCACCTTTCTTACATTTTTTTTTTATTTCCTTACCTCGATGACTCGGAATTGCTTAGAGGTTGAAGAGTGCCGATTTGTGAGATTTATTCATTATGAAAGGCGCTAAAACACACCGGGAATCATAACGGTGCAGATACGGGCATTCGGCCCCAATATTTGTTCTTGCGGGCAAGCTTCAATTGATGTGTGTTTATTTAGAGACAACTACAAAGCACATGTCCTAAAATTTCGCCGCCGTTTTTTATTTCACGGAGGTTTCGGCATTGTCAATGATGTCGTTTTTCTATTGTTCAGGAACGTCTGCTTGCTTAGAGATACCTTTCTAACTCTATTTATGGTGGACTATGTGGCTTCTCATTCATCTTCGGATGCCTCCTTTGATTTCTCGACTCGGTGAAATTTCTCGTCCTAATTCCAGAAGACTTGCCGACAATACCCCAAAAAGGTCGCGCATTTCACATTACGAGACAAGCCAAGCCGAACCATACCGATGAAGAAATTTTGAGGTGAATTAAGGTTTTAATTATCATGCATTGGGAGTTCTCATAATTAAAATGTACGTGCCGCGACCTAGCAACTTAAATTTTCCGTTGTTAAAGGGACTGTTTACCGTCCTTCATCGCTTTTCTGTTTTGTACGGCAATAGAAAGCGTACCGTCTCAAGTGTCCAATCTTGCGGCTGTTTCTCTAGAAAGTGAGTAGAAATTTCTTAAAACAAAATTTTCGATCTGCGTTCAGTTTTCTTCCAGTGGCGTGAAGCCCCGCCACGGTGGTCTAGTGGTTATGGCGCTCGACTGCTGACCCGAAGGTCGCGGGATCGAATCCCGGCCGCGGCGGCTGCATTTTCGATGGAGGCGAAAATGTTTGAGGCCCGTGTACTTAGATTTAGGTGCACGTTAAAGAACCCCAGGTGGTCGAAATTTCCGGAGCCCTCCACTACGGCGTCTCTCATAATCATATAGTGGTTTTGGGACGTTAAACCCCAGATATTATTAGTGGCGTGAAACATGCCCACAACACTGGTTGGTGGACGCGATGGCGATTGTAGTGCCAGTAAAAATTAAAACCGAAAGCACATGTGGTTTCTGTAGGATTAAATTATTTTCGATGAACACGAATGTAATGCATGTAACAGTATTTTTCAGCGCGCTAGCGGTTGAATGAAGCCTTATTATACGATTACAGAACACTTGTTTTGCTGTAATCGCAGTCTATGAGTTTATTTTAGCACTGCTGCCGCAATCCAAGCCAACTTGAGTCGTCAAAAAGATACGATAAATGCACGCCTTCACAGCGCAGCACATGTGAGACATCCGAACAACAATACAGCGGCACAGTACGACCAGCGCGGAGAGCCGCATGGCAAAGCGCATGAGTTGAAGCAGACGAAATCGAAGACTGCGCAGGAAGCAGCGCCACCGGGCGCCTTTTTGGATGCGTGAAAAAAAAACAATATTACTCTCTGACGCAACCGAAAGCTGCCTCAAGTGCGTAAAATACAATTTCAAGTTTTGCATGTTTGTTTTTATGCAGAATGAGTCTACCTGCGAGGATTTCTTGTCCTACCAGTACATTCACCACATCGCTGTTGGGTGACGCTAGTGGCCATTCTTTCACGATTTTCAACATGAAATTAAAGATATAATTCCTTTTTATGGGGCAAAAACATGCTCGTTGCCGCCGATGTGACGAACGATCTTGTCATTTTCACCACAGTCAAAACATATTTTCCGAGCTGCAGACAGTCCCTTTAAATGCAGGCGAAATACATCTACAGCAAGAAAAAAAACTGCACTTAGTACTTGTGCCTTATCGCACAAATGTTGCGTAAAGCTCGGTTCATCGCATTTTAAAAACGAAATGAAAATAATGGAAGGTTTTTGAGAAGTGTGCACAAATGTCGTGTGAGCTTCAACATAACGACCCATCTTAGCTATACAACTGCATACACAGGTCACATCGCATACAGGTAAAACGCTTTGCACACTCACGGGTTTCAACATTAAAGTACAGTATATTACAAAGCTTTGTACTCAGAAGGTGCCAAGTGGCATCCACATATTGTATTGCAACAAAAATGTCAAGATTCCTTAATTTCAATATCGTTTTGCATATACGTTAAATAAAGCATCCTATGTATCCCATGGTTACTGTGCTAATGACTCTAATAACTCATTTCATTACAACACCGCTGATAAGTTTTGCTTTGAAAGGTTATCCAAGAACGGTCCTGCACTTCACTCCGAAACACTGTAAACTACAATGAGCATTCTGTTGAAAGTACGTGGATGTCGCCGAAGCCGGAAGGCACCCGTGCATTAAAAAAAAGGCTAAAAAGTACAGCGCGAACTATACAACGATGACCGTGACAATCAATGCCTATATAGCGTTGTTTTTGATAAAATACTCATCTACATTCCACTGAACGATGACTACACGACCCTCCGTCAGCGTCATGAAAGCGCGGCAAGTGTCTGAACGCACGTGGGATATTGTGAAAGGTGTTTTATTTCGTCTAATGACCCATGCGCCAGTGACGTACACAAGAAAAGAAAAATTACACATCATCTCCCCCTACGGGCCACTATGGTGGGATTCGAAAGCATCGCGGAGGGTGCGCATCGAGTTTCCGTTTCTCTTATGTGGCTTATGAGACAATGGTTGTCGAGGCGTTTGAATTAGCGCTTGCCGACGCTGACGTTTACGTTTGGCTTCCCGAGCCTTCCTCTTCTCCGCGGCGGTGGCGCTGCCGCTGTGACGTTGTTCATGGTATTTCGTACACCGTTGCACAGAGAGAGAATGACGGAAGCACAGCGAACGTGCGTTTTCGCAGCCTTGCAGATTCGCTTGCCGGCGTTGTCGTTTACGTTCAGCTTCGCGAGCGTCCATAGCGCCGTTGCGAAGCAGAGTGCAACGCTTGCCGGCGTTGCCGCTTACGTTCAGCATCGCGAGCGTCCATAGCGCCGTTGCGAAGAAGAATGCAACGGGAGAGAGCGCGCACCGCATTATATACGAGCGCACAGCTCTGGCGGAGAGAGAGAAATGGGAGAGGAGAAACGAGGCGGAGGCAGCACTCACGCCACTTCCTCCCACCTCCTCGCGCTCACGCGAGGAGAAGGGAGAGTTGGCGCATGCGCAGTATGTGTGCGGACGCTGCAGAACGGACACTGCCCTGAGCATAAGGTGCTTCCGCATCTAAAGAAAAGCGCCCGTGACGTGGTGATTAGGACACCAGAATTAGTTATCCGAGAGGACCCGAGTTAAAATGCCGCCGTCAGAACATTCTGATGCACATTTCAGGTTACATCACCTTAATGTACTATCAAGTGTTATGTGCTGAAGTGGACAATGGTAATTATCTTTTCGACGTAAACCTGCTTTTGGCATAGACCTTTTTTTTCCGCATTTTCTGTCTGAGCGCATTTGGTCACAGTATTTCAGCCCGTTACGCACTCAATTCTGCAGGTGCAGCCTGCTTCCCTTCAATGCTGAGTTGATTTCCACCTTGTAAAAGACCAAACGAGAGATCCTCACTTCGAAATTGTTGTCAGTTGCAAAGTAAGGCGGGTATATCGCAATCCGTCAAGTTCATCTTTTCTCTGCGGAAGACACGGCAACTAGAGAGCTTGTACTAACTTGAATCATCGCCTAAATAACTCAAAAAGCGTAGAACCAAAGTAACTCACAAATGGAAAATAAGAGACTTTCTACGATATCTGCCTCGTGTAAAGAATGCACTCCAACTAGCGCTTTTCTGTGGAACTGCAACGCCAATCTTTCAACAGAACACATATACCCCTGCACGCTTTCGCTGTTCATCAATCCCTGTGACAGAGTTTGCTGTTAGTTTTTTCTGGGCGCAAACACTGAAACCGCTTTCGAGTCCAGCGGAGCGTGGTTACCCACTCTTCTCTTGTTTGTTTGTTTGTCCGTGACTTAAACAGTCTGAACGGAGAAAGCCCGGACCGAAACTCTCGGCGCGAACTCGCCGCAGTGCTCCGGGCAGAATCAATAGAGACCGAGGCACGTTTTCGAAGCAATCTTTTTTTTTTTCGAAAAGGAGAAAAGTAAAACCTCGGCAGGCGCAGGGCGAGATGACAAATAAGGGCTTCATTACGGATTTCCGCCCTTTGCGTCACCGTGCCACATTGGCGTCCTCCAAAAACTTGGCCAGAGCAAACAGACCGAGTTCCATTTATACCGTGGCCGTACAGCACACGATGAGAGTGCGGCGGCTTTCCCGCAGGCGAATCGCCCTTCTCTGACAGAGTTGGGACAGCGGTGGATTCAGTGCGCTGCATCCTTATTTGCTCCAAGCCGCCAAACATTCCGAGAAACCGAGCGGTGGTATTCCACTTGTACACGACTGAAACTAACGGTGGCGAGGTGAAAAATGCAAGGTTAAACTTGCGCAGAAATCTGTATTTAAGTCCCGACAGGAGTGGTTTGCAATGCGGAAGAGTAACGACGTGACAATTTACATTTGCGATAGATAGGGCTTCGCACTCTGTTGTTTTTTTCCTAAGCCAACGCCTACGATGGTTCCCCGACACTATCAGAGTTAAAAGAAACGAGAAAGGATACGTGAACAGGACAGTAAAATTGTGTGAATACTAAGAGATCTGCTCTTTGGCGGGGAACATAAAGCAGCACAGCTTGGTACTTGAGCCCATTATCATCATTTGGTGGACATATATAACCAATCGTGCGGTGAAACTTTCATCGTAAAAAGGTCATATACGTTTGTTACAGTTTATACATATCAATTGCATTCATATACATATGAACTTATAGATACCGTCGGGTGTGTGCTGTAAGAAAGATGACAACGCAATTACGCATATGCTCTGGTGCAAAGGATAAGGAAGCCTCTGGCACGCGGTAGTGAAAAGACCTATCTCCTGCTGTCCTATCTGTTCGTTACGACCTCTCTCTTGACGCCACGAAAATATCAAACTGTTCATATATATCTCACCTTCACGATAAAGTTAACACATAATACCCGGTAAGGTAGTCGCATAGAAGAAATTCTAGCGATAAGAATGTGGCCCGAGAGGCGCGATACAGTAGCAGACACCGTAATAGAACGCCTTGCAGATGGACTATGGAGAGGAAAACCATGTAAAGAATTTCATTAGACCTCATCTTTTGTGCACAACGCGAGATGACAATTGTGTTTTCTTATCGTCTAAGATTTCCTGCTGTATACGACGTGCTGTTGTCTATCCCGATTCATTTAACTTTGTTTTTCTCCCCTTCCCCCACCCCCGGTGTAGAGTAGTAGGCTAGAGCATACTATCGCTCAGGCCGACCTCTCTGCCTTTCTATAAATAAACCTCTCTCTCTTTCTCTTGTTTGAAATCAACTTATTACCCTCATAATATGCATACTTACCGATCTCTTAGCTGCAGTGTCCTCTAATATTTAGGCAACGCTGCTCTGCGTAACCAAGGATCAGGTAAGGCTGTTTGCTAAGTCCAATGTTTCCGATACCCTAATCGTATTTCTCTGCCATTTTAACTTACACATACTTAGGCTACAGTCCATAAAACCGATATTATTTTCAAGTCAGCCTTCGCAATTTTTTAAGGAAGAGCCTTGAGAGAGATGGTGCGGTTGCCGTAGGAGTGATTGTGCTTGCTTTAGAAAATCCATGCATTTCTGAAGCGCACGCATTAATTTCTACGAGGTGTCGACAGACTCCGCGTATGAGATAACCGATCCTTTAATGTTGTCTTATGTCGCCGGCTTCGCTAAGTTGACCAAAACAAGGTACACATTGCCCTTGTATAGACCGAATGATTTTACTCTCCAACCAGCGTTCAGGGCTAACATATATTATCTTGACTCCTGGCGGCGCAGCTTGCTGACGTCACAGCTAATGGCAAGCGAACACTGGAGGGATGTACTCGATTATGAGAGGCCTTATGTGTTCGTTCATTCCACCTGTCAAGGAGCCCCCGGATAAAGATGGCCGCCTCCTACATGCGATGCGAATTCCGGCCTACATTACCTGCCCATATAAGCCACACCTTGGCAGTGCCATAGGCAGCATTACCATTACTCAGTATGGTACTCTATTCACTGCTTCGGGTTACCTTCTTTACCGCTCACCTCCTTCAGGTTACGCAGTGACAGAAGCATATAGTACTCCTCTATCCGCGACGCCCGTGGCCAGCGTTCACTCAGCTGTAGAAACCAGTCTTTATCCTTCATCTTCGCACTAGCAGGTTGCAGCGGTGAAAAGGAAGATGCTCATCTACCTCAAAGAGGATCGAAGCAAAGAAGTAAACTCCAGTTGTTATACCGGAACTATTTGGATTCGAAGCAACATCCGTCGTGTTCAGGAGATCTGACCTATGACCAACTTCTTTTCGAGGAGGTTGCTCCACCTTGCGAATTCTCGCGGAAAATAATTGTATGGCCAAGGTGGTTCACCCAGTTATGAGAGCCACGGAAGTCGTCATTGATGAATGGCGAAGTCCCTGGAAGGCATTTTACCGTTGACATCATTGCCATCATGTCTGTGAGTATTCAACCAGCTCGGAGAAGGGCCGGGCCTTCGCTTTGCCCATGTGGAAGGCCGCGAGGAGTGCCTAGGTGCCACGATACCAGTAAAACCGGTCCACACACTACTAACGCTTAATTATGGACGACACTTATCAAGCAGTATTTAGCCAGCATCTTCGGGAAGAATTGTGCTCAATTATTTAATCATAACATGCCGCCCTGCAAATCTTGTCATCTAATCAAAACCGTCAAGGCGATCAATGGTTAACGAAAATGCTGGGAAAGCCCTCCCTTCGAACTTGGGGGCGCAATCAATGGACCAAAATAACAATACATTGGTATTGTGAGACTTGAAAATTAAGTGATATTCCCTCCAGAATTATGTGTAGTCCTTCCACACTAATGTGTCACTTTTATGAGCGCGTAAAAGGTGTCCTGTTGTTACACATCTAACACAGACAAGTTTAAACGGTAATATCGAATTGTAAGTGGGAACAAATACAACTATCTTTTTTACTGACTGCTCAACGAAAGTGGAAATTGTGTTCAAACCAATAACACAAAAACTGCAATGAATGAAACTTTTCTTAACTGTAACTGCCATATATATCCTCCAGTCATATATTTGCCGCATCATGTAGTCAGAATTTCAACGATGCATTTTCTCTTTTTGTGTGTAGTTTAAGCACATCGCATACAATGACGTATTTATAGCAGTAAAAGTAAGGGTGTTGCCCAAGAAACAAGACAAATACCTTAAGAAAGCCCAGTTTTCTTAGTGTTTAAGGCTACATAATGTGACGGCGCAACAACCGCATATGATGCATATTTTCGGAATCTCATTTAGTTTATTAACTGAAAAGTGGCAATTTCCGTGCGTGAACATTTATTACATCCGTAAACTAAACGAGCGTCATTTTCTCAGGGCCGGTGAAGCTTTCAGGATGCGAACCATGGAAAGGGTAGCCAATTCGTCAGCGAGGTAATGGTAAGTGATCCCGTTTTTATTATTAGGAACAAGCAGTCACTCGTGGCCCATCATGATATTAGGCTTGAAGTGCTTTAACTACTTTCTAGAAAACGCTGAGAAGTGACGGACTTCCTCCCTTATTTATCTTAACTTCATCACAATAACCAGAGAAATTCGTTGAAACCTTCGCTAAACGACAAGAACTGACTAGTGTAATCCAGGTGCGCTGTTTTTCCAGCATGTATTTTACAAAGCCCATGAGCGACAGAAAATAATCATATTGTTTATGTAACTGCATAACTTACGGGACATTATGATACCATCAAAATTCATGTTATCTCGCAAATCGTAAAAGCCTAAAGGGTTTGATTGAAACGTTAGCTTTACAATTGCAATAATGTGTGTGTTCCAGTTTATTACATGTAATCTTATCAAATCAATCCACGAATACGTGAAGGGCTGCGCACTTAAACAAAGGAGTGTGCTAATGCTTATATCTGAGACTGAATCGAATAGTAATTCAATTGTATCTATTTTCGAGCGGTTTTCGAATATTAAAAAGTATGTTTTGAATTCGTTAATGCCAGAATCCTGACATCCTTTTATAATGCCTTAATGTATTAAAAGCACAAAACGGAGCGTCCGGAGCAAATGAGTATATTATTTGAACATAACGCCTCAGAAGTGTTCGTTGCATTCTACAAGAACACCTTGTACAGCCATTTAGGTTTGGCTACTCCAGCGAAGTAGCCTGCCGCACTAGTTAAGCTCTCGTGCTTCATGCCTACGTTATGACCGCAGGGATGAAATTTATCGTATTTTGCAGCAATTTTGCGCTCATTTCGGTGCAGTTTGAATTCCAAGATATTCGCAAACTATAAAAAAAACATTGGCCTTCGCGAATAACGGCTACTCGACTCGAAGGTCGAATCGAATTTTACGCTAAGCGATATTATGTTCGAATTTGACGAATATTTGCACGCTCCTAGTTCAGATAGGTTTGCTTCACTATTACCTAAAATCTTAAGATAGTAACCTGCGCCGGCCAGTAGGACAGCCTTCTATATTATTGAAAAAGTAGTACCGACCAAACTTCGCCTAGTGCGACGCTGAAAACAACGGTTGAAGCACACAACAATCTACACAAACCGACATCAACCCCAAACACCCCGCTTCACAGACACGCTCTGTCTCGCGGTCTCGGGTTCGAAATACCTCCACAATATCTTTGCATCGTACAACAAAACAATGACAAGCACACCGGACGGTAACACGATTACGCTTAAACGTCCCGTTTACACTGCCACGAAGAATTTCCCCAATCTGTCAAGTGTCAGATGTTTATTCGTCAAGCACGTTCCCCTTCCTCCGATGAAGACTTCTCCCGATGAAGTTACCCAGTCAACAAATGAGACAATCTTTGCGAGGTGACCCTGCTGCCCTCAATTATCAGCCGTCACAAGATGTTTAGCGGTTCTCGAAAGAGCTAGCCGGATGGTACGTGATCCAGGCGGTGAAAAAGAACAACACCGAAAGCGTCTTGACGAAGATGAGCACACCGAACAGGTTGTAGCTCATGCTGCTGTTCTCGTAGATGATGCATGCGCCGCGCTGCTCGCCGCACAGGTGCTGCCACGTCAGACAGCTGCGGTCGATGATCATGCCGAAGAGGATGGGCGCCATGATGGTGCCGAAGAGGCGCACCGAGACCCACTGCAAGCCGAGGGCGAGAGGCTTGGCAGTGTCGCCGACTACCCGAATGCTGGCGCTCAAGCCAGGTGCGCTGTTGAGGAATGTGCCGAACAGCACCAGGAACAGACCGACGGAAAAAATGGGCAGCCGGTCGCACGCGGTCTGACAGCGCTTCAGCTCAGCCTGTACCGGCGCTTGCATCCCGGTCCGCTGCTCCTTCGAGTGGATGCACTCGCAATCCGTGTAGAGCTGCACACGGTTATCCACACTTGGTCTTCGAGCAAAGAAATTCTCGGATGCGTCGTGTGATGACGGCCACTAAGTGGCACTAAAGCGAAACACTGTATCCGCGTATGACGATAAGAAATATTCGGATCACGGGACGTCGCTGGAGCCAAGACCTCGACTAGCGTCCTATCTTCTTCAAGGCAGCCTTGAAGAAGACAGGACCGCTAGTCCGAACGTTGGCTCTGGCGACACTCCGTGTTCAAAGGGTTTCTCGTCGCTTCAAACTTCCATATTCCTCTGAAATTCTACCTTACTACGATGATAAAACACGCGTGCATGAATCACTTTTCTCAAATTCCACCACGATTTAGTCTGCCGGTGAGAAGCCTCAAGAAAAATAAAAGAAAAGGTAAAGAATTTTCACTTCGCCTTGAATCGCCAGCCCGAAATCATCAACATCTATTTCCTAATATTCTGGTCTTTTCCTAAAAGCGCTCATTACGGCTCAGGTACGTTCCAAAAGTTTGCTCAGTTTAGTATTGCTGCATGCAGACGGGAGGTCAAGAACTTCGATCTTACCCTCTATCCTCGAGTTACACATCGGAGATGCACTCGAAGCGAGCGCCACTCTGCTCTTCTAGTCTCTTTTCATCTATGAAAAGTTGCCTCGGTACGAGAAGAAGCCGTCGAAATGTGTGAAGTCGCGGCTAGCTCGAGCGAAACGTTCAAGGTGGCGTCGCTTATGTCTTTTGCGGCCCTGTATCCTGTGCGGCACTGAGAAGCACTCACCACTGTGCCTGCCGCGATCATCTCCTGTCGACAGCCAGCGAAGCAAGGTGAGAAGTAGGTCACGTTGTCCACTCCACAGATAGGACTGTACAGCAGTTCGGAGCACTTACACTGAGCGTTGCATGTCGCGTTCGGGTTGAAGTTGTATCCTCCACTAGAAAATAAACCGCAGTTGATCCCTCCTTCATAGAAATCGGTATAACACGAAAAGTTAACAGCGTCTTCACAGGAGTAGTTGCTTGTCTATTGCACAGTTATGTATGAGGCGTTCGTGTGGCCTGGTGTATATCTTAGATGGGCTCAGTGTTTCGCGCACTGTTGAAGCCAAGTAGAAAGAAGCGGGTGTTCGAGATCTGGTCCGTCAGTTGCCGCAACGAGCCCGATCCGATGGGTTTCTGAGATGCGAATGCCGTTTATACTAATTTCCACTAATCATACGACTGCAAAATTAATTTCTGACGTACCTTAGTGTCCACTCTATCATATACAGCACCTAGAATCATCCATTCCAGCATTTTTATATTTTTAAAATTTTTTAGCATGGATGTCGGATAACTCACACCGGCGCTTGACAGGGTAGTCTGGAAGATAACGAACAGTGTCACTCGGTACTCGTGCCACTAAAATAAATTTTAAAAAAACATGGCTGATCCCTTTGTGGTAGGAATCGGTATAACACGAAAGCGAAACGTGTCTTCACAGACGTAGTTGAGCGTTTGTTGGGCATTCTTTCGCCACAACGGCGAAGGAATGAATGCTATAGCAACAAACTGTAATGTCACGCGAAGAGCGGCAAGCAGCTCGAAACTTGCAACATGCTGCTCAAGCAGAGAGGACGCACGGAACGAACATACACAGGATGAGTGCGAACTGTCACAGTTATAACTTAATTTTGTGTGAACAGCGCGCTCCTTTCGCAAAAGCGGCCGCTGCAGTCAGCGAAGTGAACTCCGTGCTCAAAACGCAAACTTGCGGTACAGGCGCGCACTCATCGCGAGGTGCGGGGCGTCGATCTTTAAAGCGCACTCTTCTAGAGTCACTGGAAAATCAGAGTACCGCAAAGGTAGGCTGCACGCGGGCAACATTGGGTGGCGGCGGCCATGTCCCTTCCAGACCGTCCGGCGCGTTGCTAGCGTGTGTTGAGAAGTGACCGATCTTTTAGCCTCACTGCCGTGTTACACTCGGCAGAACGGCATTATGTGTGTGTGTTTCTTCAAGAGGATATTAGAAGTGATTTCGAGTCATCGACAGGTATGAATCGACTGCGCAGTTAGCGGTGTAACTAATGAAACGTACGGCGGATGTTGCTATGTGCTCGCGAACTCTCTTCACGGCTTCATCGGTCTCTTTTCGTGTCACGCCCGGGCGTGTTCTCTAGGTCCGGATCTGTAAACATAGTTGCATTAGCGCAGTGACATCGCGCGAGATGCCATTTACTTCGACATTTGGTGAATCTTGACTGTTTGCGCTAGCTTTGCAGTCGGTGTTCAGGTTCACTGCACTCGAGAAAGTTATGGAACAACATCGAGAACATTCAACATTGCGTCCTTCGACTGATCGCTGACGCATACCTTGCTTGCGCACCGTGCTTGCTGTTCAACTGGTTGATATGTGTAATAGAAGTTGTGTGTGTACGGTAATTGGAAGTTGTGCGCGACGTCTTGATTCGGAACGCCAGCAGCCGAACGCACGGGCGAATCGGCGTGTGGTAGGTAAGGTGCATCTTATCTTACGATACGTAGAAAATAGGCCATCAAAAATGACTGACACCACTACTTGTTTCATTTCCTATTTCTTGTCTCCTTAATATTCCCAAAGTTGCAATAAATTTGCAAATATTTTGCTGTGTTCCGAGAAACAGTTCTTTTTTTGGCGTTGCCAGCGCGTAAACAGCTGAGGTTCGGTTTCTGCACTGCTGCACTTTTTTTTTCATAATGCACTCTTATTAAAACTTCCTCGGCACGGTGCTTTGTGTTCTTTTGATCAGAAATAGCACATCCCGGAATTTTTAAAGCGCATGCTACTGCAACACAGTATGTATATAAACCTAGGGCTCGCATAAAATCGACTCCCTCAATGCGTGGGATCTGCTTTTTTTTTTTTTTTTGCTGTGACCATTTCTCACCAACTATACAGTATTTTAAGGGTACGTTCGGTGCAATGCAGCATTAGCAGAATTTTTTGCAACAAATTTAAAAATACGCTTCATAACATTGCCTTATACCAAGTTTATCAACAGAGTTCCACGCTTCTGTTTTCTGCAATGCCAAAGATCATGCCACAATTGCCTTCAAGGTATAACAGTAAACAGATATTATTTTAATAAATCTTCGATTTCGCTGTCGTTCGTGACACGCTTATAACTCGGATAGCATGCGTAATCTGTTCAACAGATCAAGATATAAACAGCCGAGCAAATAGAAAGGTATGTAGTTTTCAATATCGCTGACCATAGCGAACCGGAAAGGTGAAGTATCCTGTCGCATAAGATCTTTTCCAGCAAAGTTAGTGTAGTTCACTTCAGGAAGGAGTGTTATTCGAGGGGGGCGAATTCGTTCAGTCCAACTATGCAGCCACGTAGAACGACGCTCTGTGACATTAATTTTTCCCAGATTCCCAGAGTAGCTCACCAGTAACGTTCGATTGATGGTGAGCTACTCTCTTCTGGCATCTGCATGCAGTGGCGTAGCCAGGGGGTGGCACACCGCCCCCCCCCCCAAAAAAAAGATGTCTGCTTACGCCCCTGTCTGCATAACGCGTTTAAAAAAGCGACGAAGTACTTCTGGGGACCGTAGTACTGGTAAATGTCCGGCCCCGCTCTGCATTGAGCGCGCCTGCACCCAAAGCGCTTGGAAGGGATATGGCGGCGAGAGGTCACGTGATGCGAGTAAGCCAATCGCGTCGGCGGCGGCGCGCGGAAAACAGATGCGATACTCTGAAATTTTTCCAGTGACTCTACACTCTTCGAGCCCTTCGCGCCATCTCGCTAGTGATGACGAAAACACGCTGATGTACCACCGATATCTGAGTACCGCCACATGGCGAAGCGTGGCATGGCGAAGAACGTGCCGTCAGTGGCCTAATCGCTTCGCGCCGCGCGCTGCGGAGCGAGGGGTCTTAAGTTCGACTCCCGGTGAAGGAACTTTTCCTTCTAGTTTTTTTTTCTTTGCCATCTGTTAGTATTTATATTTTACAACGTCATATCCGTGACGGAAATCCGTCAGTGTAGCCGTGGAGGACCCCGGCGTAAAACACTTTCCTTGTTAAAAGAGGCAACAAACGAGACCGCGTGCTGGCCCCCGCTGTTCTTGTTTTTCTTGCCTACGCTTCATCGCTGCTGTCGTGACCTTTGCAATCTTTGTTTTATTGCGATAGCAATTATATGGACAGTCTCGGCTGGCTTTTGCCGTCGCCATCGCCGTCATGCACCGTATATGTATAAGTATGTATATCAAAGTAAAATAATTCAGAAAAATGCTTCCGAAGCACGGAATCCAACAAGGGATCTCTTGCTCCGCAGCGAGTGGCGCTAACCACTACGCCACGGAACGCAGGTCCTCCACGTAGCTAACGGCGAGCGTTATATACACACCCTTTACCGCTGGACACACTCAGAGACGGCCGGCGCTTATAAGCGTTTCTTCATTACTAGCGAGAGGCGCTAAGAGCGCGACGGGCGCATTTAAAAGTCGTCGTCGGCGAGCTCGCTCGCTTCTTCTTATATTTGCGCAGGGAGAACCTAGGCCTTCCGCTGTCTGCTCGCGCGGTTTTCTCGTGGTGAGGGCAAGAGGGATGTTTCAAGCTTTCACCGTGATGACCGCGCTCATGTTACGGAGCGTACGAAAGTCACTCGAGGTCAAGAGACGCCCCTAAACGAACAAACAGAAGATGAGCGCGAACTATCAAGTGTCACAGCTCGACACTTGAAGCACGCTAGTTTCCTTCGCTGCTTCGGCCGCCTTTGCAACAGGAGCGCTCTTCAAACTGAGAGTATCCATTGGCGAGCCTCACTTCGTATAGCATTAGTTTCTTGCTATCGCATTCATTGCTTCGCCCTGCGGCGAAACTGTGATTTTTTTCTTGTTCCCAGCGATGACGCCAGTCTTGCGATCATGCTAATGGGCTTGCTGGATTTCTTGGTAAGCCCTCCCGTTTCTCGTACCATCTCACCCAGAAAAACGCGGCAAAAACATGCGCGCGTATTTCCGCCCGTACAGACTTTTCACTATCACTGCGACCGGGAAGCGTACTTACACAAGCTACTCACGTGAAGGTCGCGCCGGCGTAGGGGGCGTTCGGGCAGTGAAACAGGACGAAGCCCATCAGCATCCATGTGAACATGCTGGCAAGGACGCACATACGGATGATGTTGGCACACACCAAGTCTAGCTTGTCTATGAGGTAGCCGCCCAGGAGGGTGCCTCCGCAAGCACTCGGCATGGCGATTAAGCCTGCGTGACCGCAGAACTACAGCATGACATGTGCACGAACACTATAAAGTGACACTTTAGTGAAACAATGAATCAGTTTAGATTGATAAATTCTAGTCTGAAAACTCTGGCGTCGTGAATTTCACTATCATAGATTTAATAATAAAGAAGATAATCAAGGTCAAGGTATCATTTTTAAATTTCGCGCCGAAATCTCCGCGCTTGACGTCACAGATTTCGAAGTGTATTTTTCGTGTTTTGGCTCGGCAAAACTTCCTGAGACTTGCTATGGTAAGTCTCTGTTCTCTTCGGAGGACAATGTACTTCATTTTTAACGATTAGGAAATACGTAGGCCCTAGTAAACGCCGTCGAAATTTATGACGTCATGGCGATTGGTGGGGCAATTTCAAGGTGGCGTCGCCTTCCGCATTTTCTTTTTCTGCGGTTTCTCGCTTACCGCGCGTCTTCTCGCGGCATGCGTGGCGATTTTGGTATTATGAAAGAGTGATTTTCTAATACGAGAAAAATCGGCTTTCTCTTTAGTGTTTTTTTAAATGAAGTCCTGGGGCCAAATTCACAAAACTTCTCCCTCGTAAGTACGTTTTCCTATTAGTCAGCCGGCTTCGCTAATGATATGCTCCGCATCGTGATTGGCTGAAATATTTTCTTACTAAGATTTTTAGCGTAAGACGTTTTTGTGAATACGGGCCCTGGTTAACGGGCCTAGCAAAAGCTGAGATTAAAGAGACGAAAACGGTGGTACGCAGTTTATCTAATCAACTGCTTAAATTTAGGCATGATAGCCGGCGGTCTATCAGGGAAAGAATAACAAAATTCATTTCTGGGCTGGTTGGTGCACATACTAATACATAGAACTCGATAGCGCAGCTCTAACGCAGAACAAAAAAAGGACACTGATGCGCGGGACCAGAGCTTGTCCTGTGTGGCAGTGTCATTTCTTTGTCATGCGTTAAAGCTGCGCTGTCCAGTTTTATAGATTTGTGTAAGAATGTTTACAGATAAGTAAAGCGCAATATAGGACTGCGGAGAAATACGCCGCGTGTTGACAACGTAGCATTTACAGGCCGAACAGGTAATCGCTTTTCCAAACAAATGATATAATTTGGCGCCGCTACGAGGAATTCCATCCTCCAGCACTGGTCATAAAATAGGCCCAACAGACACACTTTGTGACTTATGTCCACAAGAGTACACGTCGGCTACCTGCGCGCGGTTTGTCCTCAATTGTCTCGGCAACATTTTTCCACGAAGTTTGGCAAATCATTTGCTCTTGAAGTGAATCACTTCATAAGCCGCTACAAAATGGAAGTAGTTCACTGTGCTGCATATAGGCGGAGCTATTGCCGATCGTTCATTGCCCTTCAGTGGTCCGGGACTATTGTAGAGCAAGGGCCCCGGGCCATTGATGTCAGCCAAGAAGTAACCATTTTGAGGCACACGCTGGTCACCGCAGCATGCCTTTAATATCACTATGACTCACAGCGTACCGAAGACGGCTCTTCTAATTATCTAGGTTAGAATTTCAGCTTCAGCTTTTGCCAATACGGCATGGAGAAATAACATTGTTAGTCAACGTCCCCCCCCCCCCTCTTAAGAATAGACTTATGCACCTAGGTTCACCTGCTTACAGCAATCACCGTATTAAAAGTGAGCCAAGTTGAGGCATTTAACAAAGGAAGGCGAATGCACTTAAAAAATGCATCGGCTAGATGGCGTGATCACCTTCTGTAAGGTTGAGTAACATCATACCAAAACGTGCTTCATTCTTCTACGGACGCTATCCCCATATTGATGCCTGTCTTCATTATAATGAAAACGTTTGGTGGCAGCGTGTGGCAGCAGAAATTTCCTATTGTGTGTGTGTGTGCATGTGTGCGTGCGTGCGTGTATGTGTGCGTGTGTGCGTGTGTGTGTGCGTGTGTGTGTGTGTGTGTGTGCGCGCGCGCGTGTCTGTGCGTGTGTGTGCGTGTGTGTGTGTGTGCGTGTGCGTGTGCGTGTGCGTGCGCGTGCGTGCGTGTGTGTGTGTGTGTGTGTGTGTGCGTGTGTGTGTGTGTGTGTGTGTGTGTGTGTGTGTGTGTGTGTGTGTGTGTGTGTGTGTGTGTGTGTGTGTGTGTGTGTGTGTGTGTGTGTGTGTGTGTGTGTGTGTGTGTGTGTGTGTGTGTGTGTGTGTGTGTGTGTGTGTGTGTGTGTGTGTGTGTGTGTGTGTGTGTGTGTGTGTGTGTGTGTGTGTGTGTGTGTGTGTGTGTGTGTGTGTGTGTGTGTGTGTGTGTGTGTGTGATGCGCCATGCCTGGCCACAAATATCCTTTTTTAAACCTCTTTGTTTCAAATCATTCGTGGTCCCCTCGACCCTTAATTAACATACGCCGACAAGCGGTCCTACCCAGTACACGTCACGTGTTGCTTTTCTCAGTAACGTGCTTCACAGTTCAATTACTCAGCTCTCTCCACCTGCCTTATGTGAAGCACTTGGTGAAATTGTTTTTAACAATTCCTTCAAGCTTTAGAACAGTATGCATGCACGCGTAGATACGCCATGTTTGGTGAGCTTTAAGAAGCGCAGAGCCTTCTTTGTGTGCAGTGAGAAATGCAGGCAACTTGTGAGAGCTCCTGTTCGCAAGCTTTAGATGGGCTTGGTTTATTTTTCACAGGAATCACGTGCCGACTAGACGATAAGAGCAAACAAAAAGCTTAATTTTGGTGTAATGTCGGATCGCCTTACTGTATTGTTGAAAGGCCAACGTCGTTTCAAGCATTGAACTATCTTTGTTTCGGAATGTGAGCTTTCGGCAAAGACCGCTTGAAACAAAACAGCGTTGCTCTAACATCAATAAGCAGTATTCGTGCATCCAGATGTTTCAAGAAACACGCGGCGGTATTTCTTTATCCAATAATTACTGAATCTCGGCACGAATTTTCTAGGCAGTGATGTGATGCCATCATCATGTGACGCCACAAATTTTGGTGATCTGCATGTCATCCCGTAATTTGTTTTTGTTTATTTGCATCTCTCGCGTTGACGCCGACGGCAAAGTTTCGCGTTTGATGAGGCATCTGATATGAACACTACAGAAGTGCCCAATGGTGAACAGTGAGAATGAATGAAGGCTGCCTAGACATGGGACACACAAGTCGAACGAGCTGTATAAAATCTGTGTGTTTCAAATTTTCCCAGTCAGAACATGTACTATATGAAGAATTTTTACGTATGTGCTAATTTAGACAAGATCTCTCTTTCTCAAATCAACGTATCATGCAAATCGACACCGGACTGTTAATTCATGGTTGCTAAAAAACAACGTAATTGCATATTGTTTCGAAATTTGCATCTGGTAACTACAGGCATCACGCAGAATGTCAGTATATTCAGACTTCAAAATGTGTCCGGCATGAATTATACAGGAAAGCCACAGGAGGTATGCAGAAGACCTTCAGACTCGGTATACAGGGAGGTCGAGTCTGCAGCAAGGTTATAAGGGCGACTATAAGCGTACAGGTGGTCTACAGAACGTTGTGTTTTTGGTTGTTTTTTTACAGCGAAAGCTGTTATGAGATCATTTCACCGGCCGTTTTTGGTGCCGTAGTTGTCCGCCGCCGCCGCCGCCGCCGCCGCTGCCGCCGGTGTCCGTAACCAGTATCGCTCGAAATAAGAAAAAAAACTAAATAAGAAAAAAATTCCAGGATGGAACGAGGTTCGAACCTGGGCCCTCTGCGTGGGAGCCCAGTATTCAACCTCTGAGCCATGCCGGTGCTTGAAACTGCTTTGCAAAAAGGTCCTATATAGGCTTCATGTCGGGAAGGAACCACATTAGCATATGCAATATAGCGTGGTAAAAGAGTAGAATAAGCACCAAGCGTCGCACAACGCGAATTCTGTAACCAGGCGTCACACAATGCGAATTGCGCAACGAGTAGGTTGTTGAATGCTTCCAACCCATTACAAAGACCTCTGCCATAATTCTTCATCGTCATCACGCACAGCATCAACAAAGTGCGCATAATGCCTTACATGCGTTTAGCAGGTACCACGGCTGTCTGTAGAATGACGAAAAATGGCACAGTGCCTACTGCCCTACTTCTCAGAAATTACAATGATTTATAGCGTAGTGGGTTCCTCGCAAGTGCACTTCTGTTGGTTGCCAAGGAAGCCCATAAGGCTCCCATGATCCATTTCCTCAGGGTCTCAATAAAGTCAATTCTCTCTCTCTCTCGCTCTACGTTTCTCCGGTTAAAGTGTGTTATAAAGCGTGGTGGGACAGTTAAATAACGACTGGGCGTCACACAATATGCATTACGTAACTAGTGGGTCGTTTAAAGCTTCCAACCCATTACAAAGGGCGCAACCATAATTATTCATCGTCATCAACCGCCGCATCAACAAACTGCACATAATCGCTTACATATGGTACCTCGCTTCTCCGCAGAACAACGAATAATGTCGTGCTGGGTGCTTCCCAACTTCCCAAAAATTACGCTTTGTTGCGTAGTGGGTACGTTGCTAATGTACCTGTATTAGTAGCCACAGGAGAGTTTATAACGGGCTCTAGAAATGCCGCTCTTCCAGCTTTCGCTGTGACTGTGCTGCGCTTTCCGCGCAGGCCTGGCGTTTTTTTTTTTTGTAAATACCCCACATGAATTAGTAGTCCTACGGTTTATTTCCTGAAAGAGCATGTGCTTGGGCATTTTGGTCATCCATAGGAGCTTTCTAAGCAAACTCAAGAACACTGTACGGGAAGATACCACACGGACACAGCGCAATCGTCGCACATCGTCGAGTACATAGCGCTGTATCCTTGTTATACATGCCCGTCCTGTGTTCTCCCGTGCCATAAGAAAGTTGCTGCGTTTAGTTGCGTAGAAGACGAGTACGGTCATCACGGAAATCGAACATTCACCAAACCATCGTAGTTCTAATTTCGTCTCTCTTTCCTTTTTTAACTCAACCTGTCACTTTAGGAAGCAGTGCCGAAGAAACCAACTTTGTTAGTTTTACTGCTTCTTTTTCCTAGTGAAGAGTGATTAAATTTTTTATCATCCGCAAGAACACGCCTAATATTACTGTGGTACAGTGGCATCGAGCAGAAAAAACTCCTGATAAATTGTGGGATGTCTCCTGTTCCAGTTTGCTTTTTTTTTCTTACGGCAGTCGAGATCTGTGCGTATTCACTAAACTGTCCGTGCGTCAGGCCCGTAGCCAGGAATTTTTCCGGGGGGGGGGGGGGGGGGGGGGGGGGGGGCACTTGCTGAAAACCTTGACTATTTGAGAAAAGCACCTATTTTTCTTATTTATTTTTGGTAAAAACACCTACTTCCATAAAAAATTTTGGAGGGGGTGCGGGGAGGCCGGGCCCCTAGGTCTACCCCCCCTGATTACGGGCCTGCCGTGCGTCTTTACTAAACTGTCTAACTTGGCCCACTTATCATTTCCGCGCACACTACGCTGAACAGGTCGACAAATCACAGGAACACAGAAAACTCACGGGGTCCCATATGCATTCGCCTAAGACAACTGGAAACAGGAAGTCAGCCTCTTTCTCATTTTTCTTCTCAGTCGAATATATGGATGTTCCCGTCGCCGAAAGTACTCTGCGCGTAGCCACGTGGTTTTGCACTGCCTCCAGGACTGGAGGCATTGCAAGCTTTCTGCACCTCACGTGCCTCCGTGATCGCCTATGCCATGTGATGACGTCGTCATGCGACGTCGCGTTGTGTGACGTTATCATGACGTGACAAATTTTAACGATATCTGACGTCATCACAACATTATGTTTTACATCACTCGTGTTGACGTCGATGGTGACTTTTCGAGTTTGATGAGGCAATCTAAGGCTTTCGCCTTAATGAACGACGCTACCATCCTTAGATCTCTTAATACGGTGCTCTTGAGTCAGAAATGAAGCTAGAACATCTGCTTACGTCATAGAAACGCCTGTGGTTGTAACGGAGAGGTAGAATAGCTTCCGTACGACTGGACATCTTTCCAACACGAAAAACTTGCCCTTAGCACAAGTGAGACGACAAGATTGTCCTTCATAAAGACATTTATGCGTACCTAGAAGTGTTGCCGATGCGGACGACGTCAAGCCAAACTGGGACTCCAGGATCTTGGTGATGAAAGCAGAGATTCCAGACGCCATCAAGGCTGAAGACAAAAAAAGAAAGGCGGTCACCGTGTGGACAGGACGCGTCAATGTTGTCTACTCACTTTCAATCGTTCCGGCAATGGTGAGGAGAACGTACGTGCGATTCGTGAGCAGCAACGAGACCATGGGGATGAACTTGGTGGGTTTTTCCACGCGTAATTTCGTCGCTGCGAACTCGTCCATTTCCGGCCTTTTCGAAGCTCGAATTTCTTGTGACCCTGCAATAAGATGAGCACAGTGTCAACGAGCTGGGACAAAGTGGCGGATGCCACATCTTTCATCTCCTCTCCATAATCGGCTCTTTTCGTACATGCTAGTACAATGATCACGAGAAGGACGGTAACAAGAACATCCGTAGGCGGCGTAGCGTTTTCGTCTTACGTCCGCTTCAATGATTTGAACGCAGTGAGATTTTTCCCGTGGGGTGAGAAAACACTGAGGAAATACCAGTGAAGATGGCCACAGTCCACCGCACAATCACCCGCAGCCTATGGGCTAGCTTTTAACGCGATGACGTTAAAGAGCTCGCTCCACAAAAATGTCCGCGTCGGCGTTGGCGTTGTTGGTTGTGAGCAAAAATGAGCGTTGTCCATGAACGGAAATTCGAGGTAGATGCAAATAAATAAATAATACAAGAAAGTCTGACTGGAGAGGGAATCAAACCCAGAACACCTGCGTGGCAAGCAGGTATTTTACCTCAGAGCCACGCCAGGGTTTTAAATTGGTCCGATACGAATGCCATGTAGTGCGAAGAAGCTCCTTTACGCACGTAATATTGCGCGGCAGAAGCATAGAATCCCACCATACGTCAAAACATGTGAATTGTGCAAGGAGTTGGTGGTTTAAAGGACCACCCATTACAAAGCGATCAGGCATAATTAATCCCTATCATCAGCGGCAACAGCAATTCGGGCACCACCAAGCGCTAGCGCGCGTATTGCCTTGCGGACGTGTAATGGCTACTTCGGAAATTCGGAAAAGCGAACCCGGTATTGACTTCTTCTTTGAAGAAGTACATACCGGGTACCAGTGTTGATTATGAGATTGCTGATATCCTCCTTACGCGGTATTCACGATTCGCTGTGTCCAAATATATGTTCACAACGTCAGCTACCACAACAGTTTAATCATGATCATGGGCGTTAGTCGTCGCGATAGAGACATGCTGTCAACATGGGTGCATCCACGTCAAACGGTGCTATAGCGGCCAAACAGGAATAGACATTGTACAGGCTCTCATATATCACTACACAATAAGCACTAGATCTGTGAAGACACGTTTCACTTTCGTGTTATACCGATTCCTATGACGGAGGGATCAGCCATGTTTTTTTTTTTTAGATGCGAAGCATCTCTTGCTCGGGGGTATGTCACGCGGCGTGGTAATCCGCAAGTGGCATAGTAGTACGCACTCACACTACGCATGCGCAACTCTCCTCCTTCCCTCTCTCCAACAGCTGCGCGTCACTCTCTCCACTTTTCTACCAGCACCTCCTTGCGCTTCTCCTGCGTTCTAGCTTCTGCTCTCACGGTGCATACGCTACTCTCCTCCTCTAGTCTCCTCTCCTTCAAGTGGTAGAGCGCTGCGCGCGTTCAGTCCAGCGCTTGCCTCGGTTGGCTCCTCTGAAATGTGGGCTCGACATGCCGAAATTCTCTCCTGCGCAACGCCGCAATGAGGGCCAGCGCATGCGCGTCCCCTCCCCCTCTCTCTCCTCTCCTACGCTGCCTCTCTCGCGCGCGCCTGTCGACCGCGTTCCACGCACGCCCTGTGAGAATTAACGGCCAGGCTAGAGGGAAGCCATGACGCGCGTTGTGTTCCTCTTCGCGTTCCACGATGCGAGGTCGGTAGCATGCCCAACGAACGCCAACGGAACGCGATCGTGCAAGTGCTCCGGCTTCGCATCGCGTCATGGTCCCCTTTAGCGGGATATTGTGTATTTTTTTTTCTTGCTATCGAAAATATGTTCACTCCTGGTGCGTTTATGATGGAGAATTTTATTTTAGCACGTATCACAGTACACGTTGATGCATGAAGCTGTGTATGATTGACTGATGTTTCACCGTAAAATAAGACAGAAGCGATTGATTGGACAATGCAATTGAAATTTGGACGAGTTATTGACCAGGAGTAATAGAATAGCGCGAACTGGTGGAAAGCACAGAAAATCATTCGTCCCATTTCCTTTCCTGTACTTTACGACCTGCAAGTTCGCGCTGTTTCCTCATGCTCGACAAGTTTTTCAATATCTATTCGGGAAAAATTCGGGCACCACCTGGAGAAGCCTTACTGCAAAGAAAAATATGATATGTTATTAAAACTACTCAAAGTAAAAGGCCGCCTTAGGTCTGGCTTTGAACGTTTCTAATTAGACTAGAGAATGAAATGCAAAAATCTACATTTGGGGGCACAGATATTAGTAACAGTGATGTTCGTGGTATGCGACAAAGCCGCGGTTTCGTAAATGGGAGAACAGCTGTATGCGTGTCTATAGCCTGCAGGGCTCCTTAGTTATCTAACCCCTTGCAGCAGCAGTCGTAACTTTTCTTTACTATTTCATCTCCGAAGGAAATGACGTTTAACTTAGGCACCTACAGGTCTCCTTACATTATTTTGTCAGATCAGTATGTATCTGCAAGTGGACAGACCTAGTACTGGACTTTAGTACGATTTGGTAGTCTTCACATGTTTATACAATAATCGCATGGTAATATGCCAATATATCTCGGGTTCGATCGCTGCCGCGGCTGTCGCATTTCGATGGCGGCGAAATTCTAGACGTCTGTGTACTGTGTGATGTCGGCGCACGTTAAACACCAGATTGTCGTAATTTCTGTAGTCCTCCACTTTGGCGTGCCTCATAATATTATGGTCAGCAAGTAACATCTCCGAAATTATTATTTACCTGCCCAATAATGACTAACCCAAACTTCTGCGCTTGTATCAGCTAACGTTGTCATTTGAAATTTGAAAGGAAGTCATTCCTATATTCTCATTCATATGTCATTTTGTAAAGGGATTTGGAGTCAAGATTCGAGAAACTTCGATACTGATCTGCAGAATGACTGAAATCTGGGCTCCGACTTTGATATATAGAGTTTTTGTTCCACGGTTATGTTTCAACACTTGGTGACCACATGGGTAGCCTCACGAAAACATTGCTTGAGGCCAGTCATGTCTGTGTAGCTCGTGAAAATACTTTTTAAGAAACTTTTTTTTAAAAATATGAGACGAAGACAATCATTGCTTATTGCCATACAGCCGCTTCTTATTGTTTCGCTAGCGCCCGCGGGCTGCTAGCAAAAGGTTTGGGGGCGTCGTGTTTGAGACCTCTGCTGTAGATGATGTGCACATTCTGTGTGGTGACACGTCCAAACATACATTTATCATGTATTCTGCGGTTAGCAAGAGAATGAAACGGAAAACTTAAAACGGGGTACAAAAGCTAGTTTGGCTTATTAGAATTTGGACGCTAAAATCTGCATGTTCTGCTTTAAAAAGGTGGCTCGCTTGTTGCAGCAACGACAATATTTCCTTCTCTGGGCCCCAAATTGAATCAGGGGTTATGTACTTAAATTACTATTGAATATAACGCGTATCTGAAATCAGAAAAGGCACCTCGCGATTGTCAGTAATGATAGCAGGAGTTCACTTTGTTTGCAATAGGGTGCGTTTACTTTCCTTGCAATTTTCCATGGACTTGCCCACGTTTTATTGCGATAGCAATTATATGGACACTCTCGTCGGATTTTTGCCGTTGCCGTCATGTCCCAGATATGAAATGTATGTAGGACTATACCTAAATAAAAGCCACATATAAAAATAATACAGAAGAAAAAAATTCCGAAGCGCTCGACCGGGGTTACGAACCTGCGACCTTTCGCTCCTCAGCTCGCTGCCTTAGACAATTACGCCATGCCTCATTTGTTCTCCAGGATACTGACGGCAGCATACAAACGCACGCGGCGTTGGGTGAAATGCACGGGACGCCACACATGGCGAAGTAAAAATTATGCGAGACGCGGGCTATGCTGCATCGTTGCCAGCGCTGCGTTTGCGTCGTATCGCTGGCGACCCGCGCTAGTTTCCATTTTGGGGTTATAGCGCCACGCCACTCGTGGCCAGTCGGCCAGGGAAAAAGAAGAGCGTCCTGTGGCGGCGCGAGCTAGTGCAAACGCATTGGTTCTTGTAGACTTATGCCACAGGAGGGAAGATACGAGACGGCTGAACCGGAATCACAGTATATATGTTATACCGCGACCAGAATCCTGAGGCTAAAATTACAGAGCAAACGCAGAAGACACCCACGAAAGAAACGTACGACAAAAGCGCTAACAACTGCTTTATTCTTTCATACGCCAATGCATTATAAGCCCAAGACAAACTTACCGCACATGCCCACACAACAACAGCTGTAAACATAGGCGTGCGCAGGATTCCCCATTAGGGGGGGGGGCAAAAGTTCATCGCAGCGTCCCCCCCACCCTACTAAGTCAATGTATGGGGCAGATTTTGCGCCCCCCCCCCTCTTAGGTGACTAGAAGGGTCAATGTACGGGGCAGATTTTGCGCCCCCCTCCCTCTTAGTTGATTAGGGGGGGGCGGCCGCCCCCCCGCCCTGCCCCCCCTGTGCGCACGCCTGTGGCTGTAAACCAAAACGTGTAACAAGGATGATAGTGTATCAGATACGCGAAGACATGAAATCATAGTCACATGGGTTCAGGGACAAAGAAGTAACGAAGAAGTAAGAAGGACAAAGAAGTGCTTTTGAGCTTTAATTTTAGCCTCAGAAATATGCGCCAACTAGAGCCAAAGAAAGCTTTATCTTAGTGACCAGAATCGACGCCCGGAGGGAACGTGAGCCGTGGCTTGACATGCCACTGTCAAGCGCCGTCTTTATTTTCTTCTCTTGAGGTCGTGCGCCCTGCGGTTTTGTTTGCCGCCCAAAGGAAGGCGCTGCAGGGTCTTAGAGCAACGCGAGCGCAAGAGTCCGAGAGTGGCTCTTATAAACATATATCAAAAATATATGTTTATAACTTGATAACTAATATTTCCTAGTTGTGTGATGCGCATCTAAAAGGCAGATATATAAATCGCTACCAGTTTCACGGATCCTATTGTAGTATGAAAGCCATAAAACAAATGGCATGTTCAAAAATCAGATTTCTTTGGCACATTGGGAACTGCATTTTGCTACTTTAGCCTTGATAGTGCGCTTGCCTTTATGCATGCAGTGTTTCTTTTTTTCTTTACGTTAGGACGTCTTGCTCAGTATTTTATTACTACCTCAAAAGTCATCCATTTATAGTGCATGTGTGTCACCAATTGACACGACAAAATAGATTTACATTGTAAACACTTTTGCAATACAAATCATTTCATGGCGAACCAAAGGCACTAGGAGTGTATTCATCCACCCGTATCATCCTATCCTATCATAGCTCATGCCATTTCATCACCGAGCCAGTCATTTTGGGCGTATCTCTTGAAGGCGTTAGCAGTCACTGGAAAAACGATTTCATTGAGTGGCGTCGAAATATCTTCATAAAAGAAAAAGTAATAATATAGCACGTGATGGGATCAATACGCATCACGTATTGTTTGACATAAATGTCATCCGAAAAGGTCTTACCAGGCAGCTCCTTGGGGAATGCGAAGATCGGGATGGCGACGAGTGCGCCAAGGCAGGCGGCGATGACGAAGCCTATCCACCACGCGCCGACCCACACTTTGCTGAAACGGTTGAGCTTTATCTCGCTCGAGGCCTTCTGGACGTCCGTGTAGAGCGAGAGAAAGTAGCCGCCCGAGATGAAGCCCACGGCGGGACCCAGGATGGCCATCGCGAAGTAGATGCCCAAATAGACGGGCGACGTCTTGGTGGGCACGCTGTCGTCAATGTAGGCGACGCCCAACGTGTAGAAGGGTGAGGCGCCGCAGCCGTGCAAGAAGTTCCCCAGCATGAACAGGTAGCGGTAGTTCGCCAGGCCAGCCTCTTCGTTTTGCCTACACAGGGCGTGCGCAGTGAGCAGGTTGGGACACGTGTCCCGCACGTCGGGGCGCGAGTGGTAGCTGGGCGCCAAGAAGTGGGGCAGCGAGAAGAGCATCGAGCCGCTGGCCATGACGAGCGTGCCGATGGCGATGATGCGCGGCTTGTGGCTCGAGCCGCCGAAGTACGCCACCGGCGTCGAGCAGAGGAGCGAGCCGACGTTGTACATGCTCACGATGGTGCCCGCCTGGACGCTGCGCAGTTGGAAGCGCTTCTCGAGCGTGGGCAGCACGACGTTCACGTAGCCGTTCACCGTCAGTCCCTGGATGAACGAGGCCGAGCAGAAGGCGGCCAGAGCCAACGGTGGTGTGCGCAATGGCTGCAGGCAGCTTGGCTGCAGAGGACCCCAACCGCACGGCTCGTCTTCCGGCGCCGGCGCGGGCGTTGGCGCCGGCGCCGCTGCCACCAGCGCCATACTCCTAGTGCTGCATGATGAACACGAGACCCATTCAGAGCCACGCCGTCATTGTTCTAGGTATTCCAATTAACCTGTCCTCCATCGCTTTGGAAACAGTGTTCAAAGATTCGCACAATTGTGCCGGAGAAACCAGCACACGCATGCGTCGCTATTACAGCAACGGTTTCTGACTGCCACGACATGAATCCATCGCTTAATTTCACGCTGCGACGTCGTTCCTTCATTTATTTCAGAACTTGATAATAGCTAGAGTGGAAACATTTGGGTTTGTTGGTGCAACATTCTGAAGTCTTTGCATCTTTAGCGCAAATGACACGAGGGCGCGGTAGAACAGACGCCCACGCAGAGCGCTCCATGCGCGTGTCTTTTCTTCTGCGTCCTCGTGGTGTTCGCACTACATAAAAAGACTGCAAAATATGAGGTGAAGAGGCTGCGTCTATATGCAAGACACCTACCTATGTTTATGTTCTTAGGCTGACCAATCCGATGCGCGCACTGATCACAGGCCTGTCGTCTTGGGCCGGCCAGAGCTACGGTCAACCAGGCGTGCTCCTGAGCAACATGGTTTTCCCACCGGCGTTCACTTTCGTTGTTTCGATATTTTGGCTCGCCCTTACTGTTCCATTGCCACAGGCACGGCAGCGAACTCTGTAACTTTTTCTTCTTCTGACCGAGACGCATAGAGCACTAAGATTGTGGTGATCAAACCACAAATTATGTTACTTACCCACAACGGAACTAATCAGATCAAAGCGATAAATTAGGAACGCCAAGAAGGTCGACATTTCCTCCAATATAGAACGAAACAGCACTATCATAAATTTCATTGAACAACAATAAGAAGGAAAAATAAAATATTTCTCGAGAAAACATATTACACATGTTACCTCTAAACAACACAACATAATTGTGGAACGTGGGCTTGAACGGTCTGGTGGATATATGACCGTTCAAGTTATGACCGATGGATACATGACAACACATTCTATAAGACACTTCTTCACTTCATACACAACACCGGCCTAACGGCGCACATTTAACACAAATATTCATAACAAATATTATGCCTTAAGGGCAAGTCTATGTCGCAAATAAAAAAAAAAGGTGGATAGGATAAGGCAATAATGAAACCTAGATGAGGAAAAAACGCGATACCAGTGACTACGAAGAGAGAGATTGAGAATTTTGGAACAAGGATTTTGAAACGAAGGCGAAAATTGATAGCTGAAATCTTTTCCAGTCGTCCAGAGTGGGTATGAGCCATTGTAGTATATTTTGTATAAAATACTTCAGCGTAATTACATTAACGTCCCTCTTCTCACGATAATTCATTCTAGGCCCGAAATTATAATAAGCCGTCTTGTTCCTAGCTCATCATACTGCTGCGTCTGCGGCTTCGAGCAGTGCGCGCTGTCGAATCACACCAGGTGCTCAGACTCCATCTAAAACATATCGTAGTGCTGGAGCCCTCTGCGCCTTCGTGTCGCTTTTTTCAAACCGCGTGGTGGCGACCTCCATTCAATGCAGTCGCTTCAAGGCTACCGGGAACAGACCCCACAGCGCTCTTCGCGCGAACGTTTACTCGGAGGGAGAAATCATCACCCGTAATTTTTGCCTGTGAGTTTTCTTGTTTTTTGTAAGCTGTATCCAAAAAGTTACACGATCTCTTATGCAGTCCGCCTCTTTCACAATGCCACAGCGCCTGCGTCCTTCGCCTAGCGGAAGAGTCACGAAACGCCTCTTGATTTCGGAGGCTTTAGTACTGGCAATATCGGTTCTCCCGGCTTCTAACAAAACCCTACCAAAACGGCACAGGGCAGCAGAAGAAAATGAAAAGTGGGGGTTGCGTAAGACGACTCGAAGGCGAAATCCATCTTCTTCGTCTTCTTTCTGTCGATTGTACTGAGCTACCCCCCTCCCTAAAGCTTTCTGCACATAACGTGCTTTTGCACTGCCTCCTGAATCGGAGGCATTGCAAGCTTTCTGCATCTCGCCTCGTTTTGCACTGCCTCCGTGATCGGCCCGCTTTTGACCAAACGACGATGTCATGTGAAGACGCCAACACGCAACGTCACGTTATCTGACGTCATAGTGACGTCATATGGTGATTTCATCGTGTGACGATGATTTTTTTTTCATCAGTCGTGTCGACGCCAACGCCGCGGACAAGGTCTCGCGATCTATCGTGAGGTCTCGCCAAATCCCGAGCTTCTCGACTCATGAGAAATATAAGCTTTTCACCTTAATAAATTTACAGTTTACCGTTAAAATGGCTGATCGAGGTCGGGCTAGAGGGGAGACGCGACTCGCGCGCGCGCATCCGGCCTCTAGCCGGGTTGTAGTCTGACGGGGCGTCGCGTCTATTCCTATATTTACGAAACATTAGTATTATTGCGTTAGCAATTAGACATACACTCTCGGCGTGTTTTTGCCCTTGCCGTCGCAGTCATGTGCGGAATATGTACAGGTATGTATATGTAACTAAAAGCCAGAAAGAGAAACAAATCATAAGAAAAAACGACAGGCCTGCGCGGAAAGCGCAGGCACAGTCACAGCGAAAGCTGAAAGAGCGACATTTCTTGAGACCGTTATAAGCTCTCTTGTAGCTACTAATACAAGTACACTATCGACGTACCCACTATGCCACATATCATAATTTTTGTGAAGTTGGGAAGCACCCACCGCGATATTATTCGTCATTCTGCGGAGAAGCGAGGTACCATCTGTAAGGCATTATGTGCACTTTGTTGATGCGACGGTTCATGACGATGAAGAATTATGGCTGAGCCCTTTGTAATGCGTTGCAAGCTTCAAACGACCCAATAGTTACGTAATTCGCATTGTGCGATGCCCGGTCGTTAATAAACTCTCCCACCAAGCTTTATAACATACGTTAACGTGAGAAAGACATCATTAGAAGAAATTCCGAAGCGCGCCATCGGGATTCGAACCTGCGACCCTTCGCTCCGCAGCGCACTGCGTTAGAGAATTCAGACACGCGCCATCCGTTCTTTGGAATACTAATGGCGAGCTGTTTAAATGCGCCATTTGCCTCTGGCGCTACGCAGAGCTCGAAGGTGTTTCAACGTGTGCAGTCACCCGCGAGATTGCCCAAAGGCCGCTATAGCAGAGCTCCTCGATTTTGCTTGAGTTTTGAAAACTACCCTTGAGACGCGCACTAAAAGTGGCCCATTTCTGCTCGCGATGTGGAACGCCGGGTAAACAATGCCTCGAACGCCACCGCGCGGCAGGAGACGCGAAGGGGTCACTCCACGCGCCGCACTTTTCAAGAAAAAAAAAAGAAATATCCAAGAGTGTCGGGTTGTAGCGCGCTGCTCAAACACGTAGCAGTTGTGTAACACCTGTGGCAGTCGTTTGTGTGCGCTCGGCTTGTGTGCGCTCTTTTCGTGCGTCCTTTGCCCTCGAGCAGCGCGCTGCAAGTATCGAGCTGCTTGCCGTTCTTCGTGTGACATTCTAATTGGTTGCTATCGCATTCACTGCTTCGGTCTTGCGCGAAACTGTGACTTTTTCAATTACACTTCTCTGTCTTTTCTTGCCTCGTCCCTGGCACGCTGTCCGGAATTTTTTTCAATGTCATTGCACATTCACTCTCTTTCCCCCATTTATAATCGCATGAAGTGGTGCAAACTTGATTGAAATTCAAATTTCATATCGAAATTCTCTTCCTAATCCAATCCACTTATATAGAAGTAGATAAAGGAAAATATACATACTCTGAAGGACAATGTATGATGAGCACAGACAAACACACGGTGCAAGGTTTTCAACTAAAAAAAAGAGCTGCACGTCAAGTGAAATCGAAGAGGGCCGGTACTGAGAAACTCAATACGCCTTTTTCCGTTGATCCCAGCTCAACAGAGCTGTGCTTCGTGAGATCCTTTACAAAGTAGGTCAATGTAAATAAACGGCGCCTTTCTGTGGCCTCCCCTCGGAAAATTCAATGCTGAGGCAGGAACCCCGTATTTTTCGATCGGGTTAACCCGAGGACGCATTCTAGCTCTGTTTTGATTAGTGAAAACCTGAAAACCGCCATTTCATCGCATTCGCAACTATGTCCGTCCTCCCAAGAAAATAAAAATTGAACTCAATTGATCGTGACCCGAAAGTGGCGGGGTCGAATCCCGGCCGCGGTGGCCAAATTTAAATGATCGCAAAAGTCTCGAGGCCCGTGTACTAACCGTGAGCTTTCAGAGCGTGTTCAAGAACTCCAGGAGGTCGAGATTATCCGTAGTCCCAATACGGCATCTCCCATAGCCTGAGCCGCTTTGGGACGTTCAACGCCACAAACCAACCAACCAACTTTGACTTCAATAGAAATAAGCTCATTCCACACCTGCGCAGTCAAGCTAATGTTGGTGTGGTACGCCTGCAGAAAGTGCACTAATGAAGAAAGTTGTATCAGCTCATAATAAAAATAGCCTGCATTCGAAAATCTTATCTTGAGGATACTGAGTGACACACACATTTGCGATGTATGTGTCAGTCGGCGGCCTTCATCCTGCCGACATCAGCGATCTTCATCTGTGGCGACTAGGAACGTAATCCAAATAAGGGAGAACTTGAGGCGAAGATGAAAGTTGGAAGGAACGAAGAAGTGTATGTGTATCACACACATACATGCGCTAACGTAGGCAGTTTCTGCCGTGAAGTAGACAAGAGCACTTATGTAAGCGTTGGCTCCAACGACAAGCCGTGTTCAAGAATTTTGCATCGCTTCTACGAAGGTAGCGACACAAGGCACCTTCCCGCGAAGTGTTGGCATTACAAATCTTGCAAGCTAACGCTGTCTACTAATGGGGAGCGCACTTGCACAAGATGCGTGAGGCAGTAAATGGGGGCTACCTATTCCTACTGTACAAAAGAAAGGCGACGCATATTCATCGCTTTTGACAATGCACGAAGGCACAGTATGCACCACATGACAGGCAACTGCTAAACGTGTGCGTCTACTGATACGACGATAGCTCTCTTTGTCCACGAGGCGTAATGGGCCTTTTTCACGGGAGCCTTCTGCGCATGCGCACCGGAAGTGCTACGATGGCGCTACTAGCGGCTAGCGCCCGAAGTATTTTTGGTGACATCCGCCACCGCGAACGGACGTGCGGGCTCTCCGGCTGTCCGTGTTGGCTGTTGCCGTACGTGTAGAGTACGTAGCTCATTTGTTTTTTATTTTCTTCGCGATGCTGCAGCGATGTGCTGCCGTAGGCTGCAGCAATAAAAGCGGAAAGCCTGCAAACGTGCGATTTTTTAGATTTCCTGCCGCGACGCGTCAGGTGACGAGACGCAAGAAATGGGTACAAGCAATCCACCGCGTCAACGCCGACGGATCACCTTGGATCAATGGCATCATTCAGTCGTATATTTTCAAAATGGGTACTGAAATTGCAGGAGGTGCTGACTGAAATAACTAGCTTCCCCACACTTGCTGAAGTGCAACAGCAAATGCCACCTCATTTTAAACGGTACCCGAACACACGCATATTACTTGACACGGCAGAAATCCGCATACAAAAGCCATCAAGCTTAACAGCCCAGAGAAGAACTTTTTCTCATTACAAGTTTGCAAATACGATGAAATGTCTCGTTGGCGCTACACCGGACTGTTATGTAAGCTTTGTGTCACCATTATATGGGGGAGGAACAAGTGACAGAGCTATTGTCCAACTTTCTGCAGTGCTAGATTCATTTGAATCTGGAGATGGCATTATGGTAGACGACCTTCTGCCACTCGTTGTTTCTTGCTTGTAGCACCCCGCTTTCATGGAGCACGACGAGGTCGAGGCCGGTAGGTTGGCGCTGTGTCGTACACTCGATGCGGCGGACATACCGTTCCTCTTTAAACATCCAGCCTTTTATTAGCTGGCGATGCGACTCGCCGAAATGATTGTCTATCACGTCGCTCGTCACCTGCGGCACGGACGACAAATCGCTGATCCACTGACCTCCGGAGTCGCGAAGTTTCTTCATGTGTTCCGCCGAAAACATGATCCGAATGATGCGCGGAAGCACGCGAAATGTTTACGGAAGTCAAGAAGCTCTACCGCTTAGTGGCAAAAGTATTCCAGAAGGCAGACGCGTGAGACACAGTGAGCTAAGCGAAGACGATACAAGGCGCCGCCGCGCCGATCACGAGAGAAAGAACCATTGCCCGATGGGCTCCCTAAGCCACCAGTCGAGCTTTCGCCTCTCGCCGCTAGAGGCGCTCGTTCAACGTGAAAAAGGTCCATTGTCGAAGAAACTGTTGCGCGAACTTGAAAAAATTTAGCCAAATATGGGCATTGATTTACCTGGCTTGAAAACTTTATTTAATATTTCAGGAACAATACGACTCTAATCTGGCCACCCCATCTAGCAGTCGGCGCGGTCTGACCAAAAGAACCAAGATATAGCTTTAGCTTTCCTTCTTTCGACTCGCTTCGGTCACAGCGATGCGTCATATCAAACTGCACAGGGACTCTCAGTGGAATTGACAGTGCTCGCGCACGCAACTGTCAAGAACCTTCGGGGAACAATGTAGCCAGCTGGGCACATATTGGCTGATCTCCACCTCCTTCGCCTTTCTATAATGCCTTTGCCCTTGCGCTCTCTTCTCTTCCTCTCCCACTTAAACTGCTGTCCGTAGTTTAAGGGACCACACTTTCTCATACCTCGCGTTGGCGTCACGCACGTGCCACGTTTGATACACTTAAGCCGAGCAACCTGCAGGTTTGGAACGCCTGCGTCACCGAAGGGTGAATTCGTCTGTCCGAGTCAGCGAAACGCCATCGTCGAGAGCTAGACACAGGTGTACGGAAGAGAGAAACGGAGGCGAAACGCCAGCGCCAGGACTTAGACGTACCACGCTCGGAGCAGCAAACAGTACAAAGAAGACCACAGAATAGTAAGCAGATAATCACAAAAAATAACACACAAGGATATGAAGTATCACGTAATCACGCAAGAAAGCAAAAAAACGCCGATAAATACAAGATAAACACAAGAGAAACACAAGGGCAACAATGCTCCGCAGTCCGCACAGTTTTCACTTGCGGTGGAATTGCCGTTGATTATGTTTTCGTGCACAAGACGCGTAACTGAACAGAGCGTCACCGCGTCTCTGCAACATCGTCTAGTAATCATGTTTCTGCGCGCCGACCGCCATATGCTCTTGAAAAAAATTCCAGTGGCTTAGCTCGGCTATGCCAGGATATACGTAGCGTTAGCAAAGCTTCAGCTGAGGTTCTTTCAATTACCTCGTTCAATTAACTTTCATTGATTATCCTGACAGTTAATTCGCCCTTATTTCAACTAAACCTTTGTTGCAACATCATATCCGGCCTATGGAACTCTTAACTCGAACCATTACAACCTTCTTGGTTCGAGGTTTTTTTTATTTTTTGCTGAAGATTCATAAGATTCGAGCCAACGCTCAACTTCCGGTTGGCTGTGGGCGACTTCCGGCGTGTCTATTGAAAAACATATTGTCGCTTGGTGCTAGCGCCATAAAATCTGAAGGAAACACAGTCATCTACGCCGCCTGAGCGCTTAGAATGAGCAGCGTACCAACACTACCGTTAATTTAAGACAAGTAGTACGCAACACAACTGCGCATGCGCCACTCTATGTCATTTGCACAAAGTGCACACGATCTAGGGCAAGCAATCGAACGGCTCCGAAAAAGATATTTATAGAGTAACATCAAACGAATCAAACCACTCCACAGATGCAAGTAGTTGTCCGAGTATTATCGTTGGCCATAGTGCTAGTCGGTGGGCTACGCTTCATATTGTTGGTAATGCGCCTCTAAATGAAATCGCCACGCAAATACGTCCTACGTTATTTCTAGAACCGTTCACACTTGTCGCCACCATTTACCGACAACATAGTTATCATTTTGTCCCCCTCAGCCCATTCCTCTGGACGGCGTCCGAACATCCGAAGAAACCAGCGCATCTTTCAGGGGTACAATCCGCCTTAGACCTTCTCAGGCTTGAATATATAATATATATATATATATATATATATATATATATATATATATATATATATATATATATATATATATATATATATATATATATATATATACACACTCACAGGCAAAATAATTTTCTATGGGGCAAGGGGGGAGGGGTCGACAAATTACCTGCTCATACTAAAACACAACTGTCCGGTGTTCGTTCTGCCTGGACAAGATTTCGCTAACTTTATCATCAGATCGTAGCGAACGCTGTGGTAGCGAACGGCTGTGCATCAAAGGAGGAGCTTCTCTTCCGGGGCCTTCATAGTCTCGGACGCCATAGGGGACAGCGGTCACGCATGAGCGCATTATCTCTTGAACGTGCAACGCTACGGACAGAAAGAGGTCGTCCAGACTCGTTGTGCGCTATCAAGCTTTCATCTGATGCACGCCTGTAATTGTTAAAGAGATCCTACCACTTTAACGGCGTGTCCATAAAACCGATAGTAAACTGCACGAAAGAACGCGGGAACGAAACGCGGGCACACTAGAACACAAATGTGAAACACATCCATTTCGAGGTAGAAATAGCGTGAGGTATACCTAACAGGAGACGGGAAGTGATTTTGTGCGACACCGGGTCTTTGAGACAGCTAAAGCAAGCGCATCGTATAAATGTCTAAACTTTTCCACCTGATTAGCATTGTTAACGAGACTTCTCGCATCGATAAAGAGAACCTTGAATGATTGATACCCGTGTAAACGGAAAGGCGATGCGCAATCTGATTGGCTCAGTTGCACTGCCTTACAATTAGTTTCGTCCCTCAACTTAGATGTCGCTTTCTCCGCGCAAGTGATCGCTGTGCATAGTTGCATCGTGTAAAATTGTGCTTTGAATATTTTTTTTCCGTGACGCCACAAGTTTGGTCGCTTATTAAAGTGACCTTGCTGTAGTCGTGATAAATTGTTATCTATTTAATTTATTAAAGTGTGGGAACCTGTCCATTTAGAAAAATGGTGGACAGAGATAAAGAATTATTCGCCGCGTCTTTACTTAACCAGTATATACAAACAATACCCAATAAAAGTCATTATTCACCCGGTATTTAGAAGCCCTAGTCATCATTACTCAGCACTAGCCGAGAGAGCCATGATCACTAGCACTAGACGACACTAGCCAACATGTCGTCGTCACTTAGCCAATAACAGCCAAGAATAGTCATTCATATCTAAGAGTACCATTTACGGTTTGCTTACGTGTTGCGACCGCTGTAGTGGCCTACTTTCTTTGTCGACTGTAGCACACGGTTGCACGATATGGTACGGTACTCATCACCGTCATCTTTAAAGCATTTATTTACCGCTTCACTAAGGTGTCGCTCCTGATACAGTTCACTGCGTGCCTTGGATCTACCTGTCTTGTACGTGTAGGTGGTTTTTAGGGGCGAAGCTCCTTAAGGCGGCACCCGTTCGTCCCTCGTAGTCGTAGTAGTGCGTAACCAGTCGTAACGCTAGTACCAGATCTTGACCTCCAAGGGGGTGCCGGTGGGAGATTTTTCCTGTGCGTTGTTGAACAATAAAAAATTCGCAGCGTGCGCGTTAACTAAAAGCCGAATTCTTCTGTCTCTCATTCCCCATTAGCAGCCATTGGCACGTTCCAGTAGGAAACGTTAGTAGAAGTAGAAGTGTAAGTGTTAGGTAAAAGCCGACTTCTGTCTCTCATTCCCATTAGCAGCCATTGTTTACCTCCAAGGTAGTGCCTGGTGAGATTTCTCCTGTGCGTGATTAAACAATAAAAATTTTGTTCAAAACGCCGTTGATTGATGAAATAAACCAACGAAAGACGCCAGATGCTTTCTAAAAGCAAAACGAAAGAACGCCAGATGATTCTAAAGCAAAACGAAAAGACGCCAGCTGCTTAACGAAAGACGCCAGATGTTTTCTAAAGCAATGGTTTTCTAAACAATGAAAATTCACAGCGTACATCTAAAATTAAAGTGAGCTGTAAGTCGTCATAACTCATCGAACCTTTAGTATAAACGCGCCCGATCTCACGTCGGTGATAATGTACTGGGCAGAATTCACGGAAGATTCACGGTTTACCCATGAACCTCCGCAGCTTCGCCCACTCATCATCATTCACTCCGTGGATATGCTGTGATTTTTTACATAGTCTGCCTGCGAGGCAATCTTAAGCTGTATAGGAATGACGTCCGTTTGTGTATTTTTTGTTATCTCTGTACCTATTCTAAGGCAACAAGATCGATGCTGTGCATACTGTATCCTTCCCAAAAATACCTAACTGTGCCTTTTGGAACCACCGGCTTCCTAACAACTAGCACAGTCCATCTAGAGCGCCCTATTCACTTTCAGCTTAAGTACTGTCGCTGGCGCTGTCCTCTTCTGGGTTGCGCACAGCCAAGTCATTAGCGGCGTGTTGCTTCCTGAGTCATTAGCTATTCATTGAAACTGGACTCATTAAGCTCGCTTCCTCGGGGGCCATGTCTCCCAAGGAGTACCTGTGTCTCAGCTTTCTTTCTGCAGCCCCATCTGCTTCATACGTTTCCCGTTGTTTATTTTTCTTCCCGCCAGATACTATCATTTTGCTTCTATGAAAGTCATTGCCTAACTTCCTTTATCGATGAGTTGTGAAGTGAAGCGTTGTTTTTAGTACACTAATGAGGGGTATAATGAATTAATCGCGCGTTCTTTTTTGTTTGTTTTTACAATGGCTGTAAGCTAGGCATCATGCTGCGGCGAATAAAACTACAGTGTACGCTTACGTAATTGTAAATTGTCATCACACGTGCAATCTCGACGAACGTGGCATTTGACCCGCTACTGAGGGTGCTTATTAATGAGACACTGTCAACGCAAGCAAGCTTCGCACTTGTCGATTCTTACAGACATATATTGGGAATCTGAGGGAGAAAAAACATGGTTGATCCCTCCGTCTTAGGAGACGGGATAACACGAAAGTAAACCATGTCTTCACAGGAGTAGTGGATTGTTTATTGTACATTGATGCATGAGACCTTACACAACGTCTATTAAAAATTCAAAGCATACAATGCGGCAGCAAACGCTAGGGTCATCACGACAACGTACATAAATACATATAGCATACACAAGAAGCTTATTATTCTAACAAGAAAGTGCATTATAGTAATCAAATAAAGCATACTTATACGAACAATAATAAACAATAAAGAATTACAAGCAGAACAGCATACCGCGGTGATCGCAAAGAGCAACATGAGTGATCAGTAACTCGTGTTGCGGTAACTCACAGCGTAAACTTTACAAGCAGCCATCTAAGAGCACGTCGTAAAGAAGTACAATGCTGGCCAAATCGTTCGCGCGTATGCTTTCCAGGAAATCTGACGCGATCGTATGAGATATTTTTGGCCTGCCGTGTTATATCGCATAGGAAGTTTCAATTACCTCTCGCGTAAAGTAGTGACTGGTTCTCAGCCGTTCTATAGCAGCTCTCACATGAAAGTAAGCTCGTTCACAAGAGCCAATGAGCCCCTAAACCTAAGAAGCGCTGACGTAGACGGCGCATTCCACCACTGAGCTTAATGACCCAGTGATATGAGAAATAAAATCATGTATATCTCCGCACCTAAAAGGCAGCTTGGTATTCTGAGTCCAGGCCTTTATTAGGGCACGCGAACAGCATACGCTGTCGCGCAAGCTAAGTGAAGCGAAGCTCTTATGAAGCTTGGTAAAACCATGGTAGCGTAAATATAAGAGTCGAAAGGTCCACCACAGCAGATGCCCCTGGCTCTGCTGTCACTACAGATCTGCTTCAGTGCCTTAGATGCCCTGAAAAAGAAACGAAAAAAAATTCGCATGCTCGCAGATGGATCACCTCAAAGAAGAACTAATTCCCCAGCAGCGCGTATTGTTGCCATAGCTTTGAAGCAACGTCTGCAATCTTAAAACATCATTCGCAACGTTGTGGCAACAATTGGTGTTACTAGGATAAAGGAATCGAAGCTAGCTTACATACAAACGGGACCAACTGCACCTTGTTTCTTTCACAAGTTCGCCGGCAGTTTAATGTTAATTTACGTCTTCGTCTGTCTCTTCCACACCATATTCGCAAAGGAAGAACAATCTACCAGACGACAATAAGTTCTGACCAAATTCAGCATGTCTCGGCTGCATAGCCCTTCATGAGGTTGTTGCTTGTGAACTGTAGTACTGCCAATTGTACGACTAAAGCGTTCACACTGCATTTTGAGAGGAAACGAACATTTATGCTACACTGAAGCCATCTTTTAGACAAGACCAGACATGAGATGCAAGCATTACCCAACGTTTGCAGTAGGCGATCAATTCCGGTCACGTTTTCTTCTCCAGAATCACAATCGCGTGAAAATGATTTTCAGAACTGCATATCATGCAATGTTTAGGCAAGCACAGGCATCGTCTTTATTCTGACTTCAAAATTGGTTATTATGGAGTTTCGCGAAGTGCTTAAATGAGTGTTACATGAACAAGTTTCATGGCTGCTATATTTTTATTGCTGCCCAATGCGACGTTTACACATCTCATGAACTCATTTAACCATACACATTCTATGATTATGCTAATTAGGAAAGAGCAGTTCGTGCAGGTACATGCTATATAACCTGGCAGCTGTGAATTCACGGCGACGAAAGCGATATTTGATGTTTTTCAAGAAAATTATGGCCATAATATGTGGGCTCCGAACAAGTACGGCCCACATGGAAACATGGTAAGACTTGCATATCGTTTTACGTTAAATTACACGCATCACAACCAGGGATCATCCAAGAAAGGACTTTTATATAATGGCGGTGTTGTTAAACTTCTGGTTACTGAGAGGCAACGTACAACCGTAGCCGCAATTAGTGTTCGTTTCACGTGCAAAATATGATGGGACTGCTTAATAACTACCAGCTTTTTTTAGGGTCGTACTTCTTATACGATGATCTAACATGCGTAATATTCACACTGCACGCTGGCACGCGCAAGCGTTTTTCACTCCATTTAAGGTGCATATTTCTCCCTCCTATTCAATGGACTCCATCCTATTGAAGTGGCTGTGCCAGAAGAGAGCAACGCGTCTGCAAGGACCAGGTTTCTCTTGCGAGTGCCGTTGTCATCGTAGGTATTCTCCTGTCTCCCGCCAGGACTTGCGTCAACGCCTGTGAAATTGTCCTGTGCACTTCCTCCGAACCGTCCGTGCTTCACACCCATGTTCTTGTCGCGTCGTGGAACGTTATCCACGTGCTTGGTGGCGAACAGCCCTGAAGTCAGAACAAAAGCGACCAACAGGAAGGCCACAGTGACCAACAGCCGCAAACTCTGGTGTCCGGGCTTTGGCAGCGGGCTTTGGCAGCGACCCATGTTGCGGCCGCTGTTCTTGGATCGAATATATCCCGAAGGTCTCGTGCGTTCAAGTGGCTTGCAGCCTCCGAAGAGGCGCTTGAACATGCCAGCATCTGCCATCGCGCGGTTCCTGTGGTGAACGGAGACAGAGTCCACCTGAAGAAGCGCGCGGGATAGTCTCCCAAGGCCCCTACTGGAAGCGCTTTCAAGACGTGAAGGAGGCGCGCCGACTTGAAACACTTCACTTCTATGCAGGAACGAAGTGGAGCATCGTTCATCTAATGGGAACTTACTACCAAACTGCTGCAGAGGTATTCTGAGGGCAATATTCAAGTCGGGAGTCGCTCCTTGGTCGCATTCTTCGTTCGATAGAACGCCGAAGCTCCTCCCACCGTCGCTAATCTTGTGGCGAAGAACTTCTTTCGCTGACAGCGACAAGGGTGGTCGACTTGAGAAGATGCGATTGCCAGTTGGATCGTCGGGAAAGCCTGCTTCGAAGAGAGGCTCTCGCCTATTCAAGCAGGTCTCGACGCGGTGTATCATGTCGGCCTCGTTGCAAGAGTTCCAGTACACCGGCACTTTGTCAATCGGCGGTGGCGAGTCGGCATCCGAGAAAGCATTCCTGCTCACTGACATACGCGGTGCGGACGTATTCTGTGCCGGAGAGAAGTTCTGCTTCCAATGCAACGGGGAAGACGATTCTTTCGAGTCGCACCTTGATGGCAGTCTTGAGGTCATCTCGTAGCGCGTACGATTTTGTCTGGTGCCTTCTCGACACTGCAGGACTCGTTCCACGCCGCAGAATCCGCTCGCGCTGATGGCACTGGCTGCTGATCTTCTTTATTAAGCCTATATTGGTGATGATGATTGTTATTACGTTGATTCATTTTTAATAACTTGTACTCAAAAAGCTGGATACTGCATGAATCGCGTGAGAGGGAGTGCCTAACGAAGATGCATTAAGAATATGGTAGCAGAAAATCCAAGTTAAATTAATATATGGAGTGAACGAGTATGCTAACAGAAATAGCACTCAGACTGAACAATGGAAACTATGCGAAAGGTATAGAACAAAATAGCTAGTAAACATCTCAAAAGGAATATATATAGACTATTAACATAACCGAAGGCGACATGGAACAAAGAAAAGAACGAAGTTAAGAAAATATACTGTAGTTCGCGTGCCCGTTTACGCTCTTTGACTTAAAATGCAGCTACACCAACTTCCTCAAATATCCCGTCCAGTTTATACCACGAAATAATGAGCCACAGATCCGGCCGTTTTTCCATAGACTTACGTAATAGTATCATATTTAAAACCCCATGCGAACTTACTTCGCTATCGTTCGTCTGTAGCAACCACCCAATCATTGAACTATTCTGCAATTTGGTTGTGTGCCATGGACATTCTGGCTAAAAATATTATCATCATCGTCATCATGAACAGCGCGAACTCGTGCATGTCTGCGCGATCATTTCTTTTTCGGGTCAATGTGGAGATATTCAAATACATGTTCTCCCTTCGGGTATGTAATTGTTCCGTCTGTCTCGGAATTTTTTTACATGTTATTGTGTACCTGAATATGGACCGCCTGTTCATCTGAACCTCCTCCTGAGCGTTACTGTTGAGACCAGAAAGACATAAAAGACGACATACAACTCGCAGGATAAGAGACGAATCACAGCGCGAAGCAGGATTAACTGCAAAACAATCAGTGCCCAGAGTTATTCGACTTCTATATAATGTGAACGATTCTTACCTAATCCTGCTTTCCCTTTACTAAATTGCCATCCACGATGCCCTTCGTCTTCTTCGCCAGTACCCTGTAGTGGGTAGGCGCCGATAACCGAGGAAGAGAACAGTCGAGCGAGCAAGCAGTTCGCCTGGTCGGACGTCAGCCATGTCAGCAGCAGCTGCCCCACCCGCTGCCGCCTCCGCTGCCGCCTCCGCTGCCCCACCCAGCAGCCAACACGAGGACGAAGGGGATGAACACGAAGACGCTGATTCCAAGCAGCAGGTTGGTTGGCTGCCTTCTTTCCCAAAGACGAAAAGCAGATCAGGCAGCTATATTAGGGCTCAGCCATTACTCAGCCATGCTCAGCCATGTATTGGGTTGGCTGCCTTCTTTACCAAAGGCCAATTAGCAAATCAGATTGTGGTGATTTTAGGGCTTAGCCATGACTCAAGCGTCGTTTGACGCCTTAAGCCTCAGCTCTTATTTTAACGTGATTGCGTTAAAGAAATCGCTTCGCAGAAATTCCGGTGTCGGTGCAGGCTTCTTTGGTTGTCAGCGCTCTCAGTGAGCTAAAATTCGAGGTAGGCGCAAATAAAGAATTATTTCAAATATTTTCGGTTCGAGTGGGACCGGGGATTCGAACATGCGACCTCTCGCTCCGTAGCGCGATGAGTTTAGCCATTCGGCCACCCCGCATACATCATCTAGCGTACTAACGGCGAGCTATTTGCATACACCATTTACCGTTGGTGGTACGCACATCTTCGAGGTTTTTCAGCGTGGAAGAGGCCTGAATATCACCCGTGGGATAGCGCAAAAGGTCCAAGGGCGCGTCTTTAAACAGCATCGCCCCGCCGCGTTTCGTCGCGCCGTATGCATGGATATAGGAGCCGGTGGGCGTCCGCACTTTCACTTTCCTTGCGGCGCGGCTTAGGTGTTCACCGAGAAGTGAATCGAAACTAGCGAATGGTAAGGTCATACGAACGCGGTCCTATTACGCTATTCGCCGCGAGATCGGGCTACAGGTGGCAGCACTGTCGCCGCGCTAGTGTGGATATGCGGTTGTCGGCGCGTCTACAAACATGCACAACAGCGCTTCCTTGTGAGCGATGTGACCCGATTTCCTGCAAACAAAATGCGTTGACTGCAGCTTTGTGGTAATATGTGCGCTCTTCATTCCCGAATTAATGCACGAAGCGCGCCGAACGTTACAATTACTTGTGAGAGAAGCGCATTCTGCCGACGAACGGGTTGCTCGCCTTCGGTGACAGTCGGCGTTTTCGCAATACGTGACGTTTTCTGGTTGTTTTATTTGCACATGTTTAGCTTGTGTTCCACCTACTACGCACTGCTGTATAGCGCGACTGAATTAAATATTTACTTCTTGTTCATTTGGATGCCCCTCAACAAAAAGAAAGCCCGTATTCCTGCACGATAAGTTGAAATAGCGCTTTGTGCACTGCGCGCTCAAATATTCATTCGCATTTCTTATTCAGTTCTCCATGAAATGTAGGACAGTTGATAGGTTTACTGAGAAAAGCTACGTAGCTGACAGCGCTTTAGCGCTACGGAGACGTTTAACACGCATACGCTTGTTTTTATTCCAGTAACAGTACACAACTGTAACTGTACAGCACGGAAATTTCTTCGATTGATTACTTGCACGACAGTAATGGAACGAAGGTCCGGTTATTTTACGGGACCAAAGTACGTTTTTTCATACGAATAATGTTCTCTGCCTTCCGTCAATCTAAACAACGCAACACGAACGTTCAAGATCATGTAAAAAAAAGGACGTGGCTTCGCGTGAAATTACTACGACATAAATGCAAACTATGCCGTTTTGATTAATTCTGACCATCAGCCCTCTTTAACGCGCACCTTAATCTAAGTACACGGGTGTTGTATAAATTTCGCCACAAGTTAAAATTGCGCAACGCAACTCAGTTTTGCTATTTCCGTGTCATTTCATTTTCTGTTCTTTTAAGGGGACAAATTAAGTACCGCAGTGTCAGACGTGACTTAAAAGAAATATTTCTCTCTAGTGAGACCAGGACCGTACACAACTAAAGCTCGTCGCGTAACGTATAAACAACCCCTAACCACAACGCTCAAGTACATGCGAGCCTTTTTTTACCATTGCGCCGCTAAAAAGCTGTATTCACATGAGATTTAATACTGCTCATCTTTAGGGCAACGCCAAATACACTTTGCAATGCGCTTGAACCACAGAGCGGCACCTACACTGATATCACTCTCGTGAATGGAGGGTACGACGACCACACACAGCACTCTCGACAAGTGCACTCTCTGATCTTATTACAGCACATATAGAGCCGGTTAAGGCCACATTCTTCTTTACATCGTGTTAGGCATAAGTACGAGCGGTTAAAGTTGCACTAACGCAAAGGAACAAACCGCCTTTTGAGGATCTGCATGACGTACGCGCACATGCAAACGCAACGGGGCTAGCAGACGACGCATGGAGCAATCCACGCTATAGAAGCGGTTCAGCCAGAAGCCGCTTGGCGGCGACTCCGCTCGATCTCGCGGCCAATCGCGTTCTACTCTTGAAAGAAGGGGGGAGAGGGGGTGTTTTTCTTTCGAGCAGCAACGGCAAACTTTGATCAAAAGGGCGCGGTCGCGAGAACTGGCGCGCGCGCTGTCTCGACAGACATCAGTAGACGGCTGAGGTGCTGTGCTCGTAGGTGTTGTGCTCTCACCGCTTAATTAGCATTAAGACGACAAACAGCACGAAAACCATTTCGCTCCCTGGAGCGGCCGTATTCTCTTACACCAGCGTTTTGTAGAGTCACGTACGTGAGATCCGATACAAAAGGGTTAGCTACTAAGCTTACTTTGTATAACATTCCAGTTTGTTGCTATCGCATTCATTGCTTCGCCCTTGCGCCGCAATTGTGTTTCTTTTTTTTTTTATTTTCTCACTAAGCATGTTCATGAGCTACTCATACCGGGACTCCTGTCAAGGTTTTTTTTTTCGAGGCAGCCCATTCGGTCACCATGTGTCTAGCCATAATAGTGAAGCAGAAACTCTACGTTTCAGAGGCGGCGTTCACATCTGTCATTCTGGGGATCAGCGCTGATACCTCTTAGGTCAAATCCCCTTCACAAATGACCCATCAGTGAGATATAAAAGCCATCTTTCAAATGTCAGCGTTAGCTCACATTTTGTTCAAACTGTGTTTCGCTACTTTTAGACATCTCTTCTTAATTTCGCAATCACTTCCCATTTGCTTCGGCGGTGCTGTTTAGTATATTGTAACAACGTGCTCGGCCTCAAACAGAATGCCATTCGCTGGCCACTACAAGTGTATACTGTCACAAAATTTGCAATTGAACAATAAGGCGGGGATGAGGAAACTGAAACAAATTTCTCTATTTGGGCATCCAGGATCGCGAAATTTAGCACAGGTGTGTAATTCTTTTTCCTGACTTTAATACTTGTATGAAGATTTGGTGTTCGGATATTTCAAATAGCGAAAGTTCCTTGCGAGTCGAATTGAATACTGGCTCGAATTGAAAATTCGAAGTATCAAATGTTCTCGCATCCCTAGTCGCAACCATATTGAAAATGCATTCTTACTGTAGATCCGAAGTTTTTTGAACTCTTGCGGTTGACTGCACAATGTTAGAATTCCACTGTCTGTAGAGACAAGCGTTTCTTTAAAGGGTAAGGATATCCTGCATATTAAGACTCGTATCTCAACAACCAGCTGGCCACTTTGAATTTCATACCCTTCATCAATCCAAAGAAGGCTTGCTACTTCAGCAATTCCGTGCGGCTGCGGCTGTGGGAGGCACAAATGAAATCTATTCGAAAACCCTGCCGCCTTAAACTGGTTCAAGGGTACCTTTGGTCAAACCCTCTAAAAATGACGAAACCTCGTCGCTCGACAAATCGGTAGCCGCCAAGCTGAGCGCGTTCCTAACTAGATTTGCTGCTCGGAATCCTAGATGACAAAGCAACGTTTTGGTTGCGTTCGTGCTTGAGTCATGACTGTTCCCAGGAGAGGTGTTGGGTTACGTCCAGCTTCCTCATAGCGTGAACAAACTGGGCGACGATAAGGCTGTCACGATCTCTCTGAAATATCTTGCGTGTTGATCACGTAGGGTGAGGCAGGCTTGACCCCTGGGACGAGACCAAGCCTGACGTTCCTGCTCGGCGTGGCTGTGGTCGTGATCACCTTGGTCGCCGTGGTCGCCTACTACGCGATGCAGCCAGCCTCAGATCACGAGACGACGACCACAGCGATGACCACAGCGAAGACCACGAGCCTGTCGGGCAACGAAACCGACACTAATTCGACCGCTGAAGCTCTTGTCGACTACTTGTCGAATGGCGACGTCCAGGACGATAACAAGTGAAAAGTCATCATTTTGAAGAAAACAGAAATAAAGTACTGCCAGCGCTCACCTGGCAGAGGACGGCTGCGCAGTTCATGCATTTTAATATCGAGTATTTCATAGCAATTTCTTTCATACCCCATTAAAAAAAACTATAGACGATTTTCAGTATGTCAACAGTAGCACGCATATACTGGAAATGCCTTTACGGATTTGCACGCATATAGCGAATCGTCACGCACGGTAACAGGGGTGGACGTGTTACAGGTTTGACATTTAAGTCTCCTAACGAAAGAAAAAGCGCGTCGTTTATACTCGGCCGCGCAAAGCTAAAGACATAGCGAAGCTTGTCGATGGTCTGCTAATTCTAGTTGTAGCCAGGCAGAATTTGCTTGTAGCTAGGTTGAGAGAGAGGGAATAAACATCTTTATTTTGTTTTCATTTAGGCATCGTCTTTGGCGTGGTCTCCCCATTCCAAGAAACCATAGGTTGAACTCGGTAGAACTGGGCTATATCGAGGTTAAAGGACCGCTGACAGCGAAATTTTAAACGTGAAGCATTTCTTAGCGAACCTTTGGCAATTCGGGCGTTTCTATGTACGTATATATCTATCTAGCCGCCTACGTCTAGGTGCTCTCATGATCGCCTCTTTAACTTGGTGTAGACCAACATTGGCATGGGAGGGTAAGAGGATTTGACGAATATGAGGGTCGGGTTATGACATGAATAACGCGAAAATCCTGTCGCGTACATCGTCAAACCCTTTCCTCCAGACACGTGTGGCAGGCGCCCGTTTACCACGGGCCGTGGTGTACGCGTATGCGCCACAGGTCTCGCAAGGCGAGAGAGAGGGGGGGGGGGTGAGGACTGGAGCACGCATCTGTGTTTTATGTCGGGGTCCACCAAGACTTCAGTGAGGTATTTCCCTCACGGAAATGACGTCGAAAAAATATACACGATCAGATGGCAAAGAAAAAAGTTCCGTCGGCGGGCCTCGAACCCACGTCTGCTCAGACCGCAACAACAGACGCCGGGCACGCTGTCCACTGTGCCACGGTCACTTTTTTTTCTTTTCTTTCATGGTATTAGACTCTTTAGGTTTTACAAACGCGCCTCCTATATCTCCCACTCTCTCGGTTGGCAGGTAGGTGTTGCCCTCTGGGAGCGTTAAAGTAAAGTAATTCGTCATTACTGTGGCCTCCGCGATTAGCACCTGCAGCGCGTTACACGTCCGTCCCATTCGGCGCGTTTTCAATAGAAGTTCAATTTTGTCAATGCCTTAACACACCGCGAGGTGGCGATCTTAGCCCAAGCATCGTAAAAGCGTGGGCCGCATCACGCTAATCCAAACCGAAGAAGAAGATGCTTTTAATGAGCAGAAGGAGGAGAGGTCGGCCTGGAAAGCGGGTTCTAGTCTGCTACTCCTCACGGGGGTAAGGGGAAAGGGGAAAGAAAGAGAAAGAGGGAGGTGTGATGATAGGCGACGATGGTATGGCAAATGAGTCACTGTACACACTGTTTTGCACGGGGACAGGGCACGCGCAAAAGTCTTTATGCCGCACATGCTCTAAAGACGAGCATCTAAACCTGTATCGCTTAGAAATCTCAATAGGCACTTTAAACTTCGTTGGGCCTGGTCTGCATGCTCCCAAGCACCCAAAAGCTTCTCCTCCGAAAAAGGTCGGGAGTCCAGACGGTCTACGACGCACTGAAGTGATTGTCTTTCGGTCGCGTACTGAGGGCACACGCACAGGATGTGGTGAATAGTCTCAGACGTGTGACACACACTGCAGTTAGGGTTTCGCTCCTGCCCAATCTTGAAAAGGTATCTTCGTGTATACGCAACACCCAGCCGCAATCTATGTAGTAATGTTTCCTGGTCTCTTCTTAACCGGAATGGAATCAGAAAAGCACGACCAGAGTCAAGTCTGTAAAGACGTTCTTGGCGATAATTAGGGTCATTCCATAAGCGTGTCATAGATGTTTTCATAGATTCAGACAGCAAGCCATTGATGTCATATCGGGAAAATTGAATTGATATGACTTCGCCGTTAGTGTGCGCCATTTTTGCTTCTGCGTCAGCTTGCTCGTTCCCAGCTATGCCACAGTGACTGGGAATCCATTGCAATGCAACGGTATGCCCGGATTGAGACGCCTCAGATAACATATTCATTATGTCACACACCAGAGGACTGTATGCGGTTCCTTGCTTCATGTAATTGCTGATAAGTTGAAGTGCCGGCTTGGAGTCACAAAATAATGTCCATTTCGCGGGACTCTGTTGTACAATGTAGCGGGCAGCTTGTCGGACGCCGGTCAGCTCAGCAGCAGTAGATGATGTCCGATGCGCTATCTTGAAGCGTTTCGTGATGCCCATGTGAGGAACCGTGAAAGCTGCTGCTGAGGACGTCTGCGTGACAGACCCATCTGCAAAAATATGCACCGTATATCCGTACATATGGGCAATGTACGATAAAGCAAAATGCTTAAGTCCAGCGGTTGGTATTTTTGACTTCTTTGTTATCCCCGGAATCGAGAGTCGCACGATCGGTTTAGGCATCGTCCAGAGAGGTACTCCGGGAGTCGCTTGTGGTGCATAATTCGAGGGCAGCAGATCTTGCTGCGACATCACAGCTTCCGAGTATGAAGCATTGGGTCGTGTGTTAATAATGTCTCTCAGTGGATGGTCTCGGTGCCTTGTCAATAACCTCAGATGTACTCGCAGTGGCTCGTGTTTAAGATAAACGCGAGCTGGACAAGCGCGTGCTTCTGTAATAGTACCCCATGTAGAAGTACATCGAGGTACTCCTAGGCAAATTCTGAGGGCGCGGGCCTGAGCACTCTCGAGTGTACGGACAGCAGATGTGCAAACACGAGAAAGAACAGGAGCACTGTAGCGGAGGTATCCAACAAAAAGTGCCTGGTATAGCTGTAGTAGAGATGACTTCGATGGCCCCCACGATTTTCCAGACATATGGCGAATGACATGGACAAAGCTGTCTAGTTTTTTTCTTAGTGCAGAGATGTGCTTCGACCAAGATAAATCCCGGTCGATGATAACTCCGAGAAACTTGTGGTGAGTTACAGAAGGTATGACGTTCCCATCTATCACTACAGGGTAGCAGGCCATTGACTTTCTCGAGAATGCCAGGATTGCACTTTTTGTCGGGGAGAGTTGCAGTCCGCGGCTATTAAGATATGTGGACGTTATCGATACCGCACGTTGTAGCTTCGTCTGTACTTGCAAACGCGTTAGACTCGTGGTCCAAATGCAGATGTCATCTGCGTACACAGATACTGAGATTTTGCCTCCTAACTTTTTAGCGAGGCCAACAAGTACAATATTAAATAATGTTGGGCTCAGGACTCCTCCCTGAGGGACGCCGCGATAGACGGGATGGTTGTTTGTATCACCGTCTACAGTTGTCATAAATACTGTTCTTTCTTGAAGATAGCTGGCTATCCACTGATGCATACGGCCGCCAATACCATAGTCTTCAAGAGCATTCAGGATCGCGTCATGCAGAACATTGTCGAATGCACCTTTGATGTCAAGGAAGACTGCAGCCGTCAATCGGTGGCGCCGTTTCTGGTGTTCAACGGTCGTTACTAAATCGATCACACTGTCGATTGATGATCTTCCTTTCCGGAAGCCAGTCATCGCGTCTGGATATATATTTTGCTTCTCCAGAAACCATTCTAAGCGCAACAGAACCATTCGTTCCATGAGTTTTCCTACACAACTTGCAAGTGCCACAGGTCTGTAGGAAACCATATCACGGGGAGACTTGCCTGGTTTCAGCAATGCCACGATCTTACTTGTTTTCCAATGTGCCGGCACAGTTCCAGATGTCCAAACCGAAAATATCTCTGTGACGCGCGCCTGCCTCACCTGGCTGTACCACCGCGTTCCACGCTCACGCGCTCGCCCCGAGAAAAATCACAGCGGGGGGGGGGGGGGGGGGGGGGGGGGGGGAGGGCACGATGCGCTTTGCGTTTCCCTCTAGTCCGGCCGTGGTGTCCAATCACATTTTAACGTGCCGCGGCATGGCGACCAAGTTCTGCGTCCAATCTGCGACGCTCTTCTGGCTATCACATCTCGTTCTCTGATTACGCTTTCACCGTTAACTACTACAGCTACCACAAGGGTTTGTTTGATTATTTAACATGAACGTTAGTGGTCGGGATGGAGATGTACCACCATCATCAAAGTGGGTGCATCCACGTTAAACGGTGCTGTGGGCACACTGCGCTTCTAACTCTCCGCTGACGGGAACGCCTCTAGCGGCGGCGCGCGCGTCGTCCGCGGGGTGATAGAAGCTTTCGAATGCCGCGGCCGGCGGCAGCTTTCGCGCCAGCACCTTCGTGTCTTTCCGCAGTTTTGCGAAGCGTTTCTTTTTGGCGGTCGTTCCATGGCTCAGCGTCGCAGCAACAAGGTTCGTTGTGTTGTGGGCTGTCACGATACCGACAGCAATACCCCTGGAACAAAGTTTTACCGCTTCCCGAAGGCTCACTGGGTGATTCGAAATAGTAGGTGCGAAGAAGACGACGGACGAAAAGGGAGACACACACAGGGAGAAGGAGAGATGCCAACGTTGGACACAACTTATTCGCCGTGACAAGTAAGGCTTTTTGTCATTTTATTTGGTGCAGGGTGCTACGTTTATTCCATGTGAGAGACGCCCTTGGAATGAAACATTGTTTCAGACCTGCCTTAATATTGATACACCCATTAATCATGATATTTTTTTCACGCTGAATCGGTATCGGGAATACATTGTTTAATTCTGGAATGGGGGTCCACAGAAAATAGCTGAACTTGCAGAAGGCATTTTGTGGGTAATGATAAGGCTAGTGAACAGAAGCACCCAGCCTACCGCCCAACGAGTTTTCCATCCCCTTACAAGAAGTAAGGAAGGCAGGAACAGGTCGCTCACGTGAACGTTACGAAAGGTGCGGTAACATTTATGCGTGTTTTGCATGTTATTTAGGCTTGACAGCGACGAATATTCCTTTCGTTCTAGACGTATTCAGTTCACAGTTTATATCTTTAGGGCTAGTGTACTTGTTTAGCGCTTGTCGTGCTCGCATGTTATTTTCGTTAGCTTTGAACAACAAAGAAGTTCGTGCTAAAGTCAGTTTTCTATATCTCTACAGGTACACGGCCACTGCCGCAGCGTGCTTCCACTAGCCGGCTATGCCTGCTCTGCAGTCGCAGGTCGCGTCAATGACGCATCCGTTACGAGAGAACTTAAAACAATAAAACAGAATGAAATAAAACGAGACTATTGAATAAAAATGTTTATTTACTGTCCACTTCATTGTCTGCGACGGAGCGTTGATGCGCGGTCGAGACACACACTGAGCTGTCACCACGCTTCCGTGCGAAACGACAAGTTCTTTAACATTATGTACATGACCTGCCATCCTACAGAAGCTTGCCTTTATCAATGATTACTCCCCAGAAAAATTTATCCAAACCTTCGACGGTCTGAAAACCAGCCAGCAGTTGCAGAGGAACGCACGCAGGCGACACCGCGCTTGCACAAGCAGCCGCGCGTGTGGTCTGAGAGAGAAGTCTATCACCCCAAGGACGCGGAAACGGCCGCGTTGGCGCTGAACGCCGCCGCGCTGGTGGAGCCGCCTATGCAAGCGCAGTTGGCCCATAGCTGTCAGACATCAATATACATTGTACAAACTCTCTTATATCAATGTACAGTAAACATTCAGTTAATTCTGTAAGGGCACGCTTTACTTTCGTGTTATTCCGATTCCTATGACGGAGGGATCAACCATCTTTTTCTTACCTTGGGGCTCAGACTGCCTTATCTGTAATAAGCCAGAAACTATTGACCGCGTTTTCTTACAGTGCGGGGAGGGCGTTTACTTTTGGGATGTACTGCTGAAGACAATCGAGAAGGAATTCCCGTTGGATCAGATTTCTCTCCGTAGATAAAGAGGATGGATTGCCGTTACACCTAATAATGTTAACTGGCTTCCATTGTCTATGGCGGGCCCGTATGGCGGTATTTCACCGCGATCCAGATGCAAGGCTCACAAGAATGTACTTTCGAGAGTCTGTTACAATGAAGACGCCGATATTAGAAAGCCGTTTATTGCAGCTCATGGCAGGATCACATATGACACGACACAGCTTGGTCGCCGCGCTTTTAACGCAATAACAGCGCCAACAAAGAATGCGCGCGCATGCTCTACGCACTGAACAGCAGAGGGCAGATAGTCATCACATCCATGTTTGACGCAATTACAACACTCCCCCACAAACAAAGTCACATTCATTGGTACATCAGTCGATCTGGTGGGCGTGTCACCCGTGTGCTACGTCTAAGTACAGGAGGGGTGGGCGGCAGTTGCAGTGACGACACCGGTGGCTGTGCTGAGCAATTTCCCCCTTTCAAAATATCACTGGCATGCGGCAAAGACATTTCATCACCACAGTCTTCCACATACTCTTCATGTTTCAAAGAAGTGCAACGTAGGTGATCGGCATGCACAAAGCGCGTTTGTTTGTCAACGTACACCAGGTACGTTACCTGGGATTTCACGCTCACAATGTTTCCAGGCCGCCACTTTAAAAGTTCACCACGAACAGTACGCACGAGCACGCGATCGCCAACAGAAAATACTCTAGGCTTTCGCCTACGTTCATTTGCACTGCGCACTTCCCTCTCGGACTTCGCATTGATGGTAGCTTCCATGTCTGGTTTGAGCAGAGACAGTCTTGTGCGCAGCTTTCTCTTTAAAAACAACTCTGCTGGTGTTTTACCAGTGAATGTGTGCGGCGTAGTTCTGTACGCGAAGAGGAAGTTGTCAACTCTGTGTTGCAAGAATCTGGCACTGTGGCTCCGTTGATCATCTGGCATTTGCTTTAGCAGTGACTGTTTAACAGTCTGCACTGCTCGTTCTGCTGCACCGTTAGATTGAGGATGATAAGGGGGAGTCAAAGTATGCTTGACCCCGTTTGCCTGCAAGAAATCATCAATCTCTTTCGCTCGAAACTGTGGCCCATTGTCCGGAACTATCTCCTGAGGCAACCTATAGCTTGCAAACAATGACCTTACTGTTTCAGTGGTCTTTTGCGCCGTAGTTGAAGTCATTATTTTTACATCTACCCAGTTGGAGTGTGAATCGGCTGCGACCAGAAACATCTTGTTTTCTTTTTCTGCAAAGTCGAGGTGCACTCGCTCCCAACTGTTAGTACACCACCTCCATGGGGTCAGTGGCGCTGGCTGGCCCACTGGCCTTACACTCTGACAGATGTGACATTGTTTTATAGTTTATTCGAGGCTGCTATCGATTCCGGGCCACCGTATCATTGATCTCACCAGAGCCTTCATTTTACTGATTCCTATGTGTTCATGCAACAGCGACAGTACTTCCTGTTGAAGAGCGCGGGGTATAACCACTCGGTTCTCCCAAATTAAGCAGGCATCATCTACAGAAAGTTCAAACCGTCTTGCAAAGAATGGCTGATACTGCGCTTCTACAGACCGCGGCCAGTCACGCCATTTCACTTCACGCACAACACTCAAGACAGAGTCCTTAGATGTTTCACGTGCGATGTCCTTTGCAGTTAAGGGCAATTCTCTGGCAGGAGAAAAGTAAAAAAAATCTTATCTACATCATCAGTGTTTTCAGACAATGGTCGACGCGACAAGCCGTCAGCATTGCTAATCTTTGCCCCTCATTTCTGCACAATGCGGAAACTGTAGTTTGACAGAAAAATGGTCCAGCGGTGGACTCGCGCCGCTGCCACAGCACTGCTGTGATGCCTAGCTTCAAAAATTATCGTGAGTGGTTGATGGTCAGTGATATTAACGAAGCTGCGGCCGTAAAGATACTTATGAAATTTCTTTACGCCGAAAATGATGGCGAGTGCTTGTTTCTCAATGTGTGCATAGTTTCTCTCCGCCTGTGACATTGATCTGGAAGCGAATGCGACCGGACGCTCAACGCCATTCACTACGTGCGATAACACCGGGCCTAGCCCGTAAGCAGAAGCATCACATGTCAGCTGGATTTCCTTTTTTGCCTCATACAGCTCCAAGACTGTTTTTTTAGTTAGCAACTGCTTACATCGCCTGAAACACTCATCGCACTGACGCGACCACTGCCATAAGCTTCCCTTGCGTAGAAGCTGTTGAAGCGGTTCTAGTTGTACGGCCAAATTGGGCAAAAATTTGGCATAGAAGTTCACTAGGCTCAAAAATGCCCTCAACTGAGTCACATTGCTTGCTTTCGGTGCTTCGAGAATATTTGCTTTTACTTTATTCGCCGTGAGATGCAGACCGTGTTGGTCTATTTAGTGCCCTAGCTATTGTACTCTTTCTTGAAAGAAAACGCATTTTGCCACATTTACTCGGATCCCGTGCTTACTCAGAGCATTTAGCACTTCCTTCGTTCGGTTGTAGCACTCTGTTAGGTCTTTCCCAGCAATCAGCACGTCGTCTAAGTAACAGGCTGTGCCAGGTATGCCCTGCATAACCTGATCCATGACTGCCTTAAACGTAGCAGGCGCACTCGCAACGCCGTACGACAACCGCCGGTATCTAAAGAGACCCATGTGCGTGTTAACCGTTAGAAGGTCTTCGGCATGCTCGTCTAACTCCAGCTGTAAATAAGCTTTTGCCAAGTCTAACACAGTGAACACGGTTCCTCCCACCACGGACGCAAAGATATCTTCAGGGAGTGGCAAGGGATAGTGATCTGCCTCGATGGACTTGTTCACACTGACTCCATAATCTCCACATATCCTTATTTCTGGTCCATTTTTCTTGGGCACAATAACTAGTGGCGTTGCCCAGGTGTTGTGCCGCACCCGGTAAATTACTTCAGCCTTCTCTAGTTCCGCCAGTTTTTTTTTCCTCTTGTTCTCGCAAGGCATACGGTACAGGCCTCGCCTTGCAGAAAACTGGAACTGCATTCTCTTTCGTGCGAATTCTACGCTTGTATCCTCTTAAAGCACCATAACCTGCTTGAAAAACATCAGCGTGCTGTTGTTTTAATGATTCTATAGCTCCTCGAGTTCTTAGAGGCGCGACTGCTTGTACTTTAAGCGCAATCTCATGCAGTTTCTGCAAGACATCAGGCAAGTTCACTTTTATCTTTGCGAGCCAGTCACGACCGAGAAGCACCGGCATGCGCACCCTTCTTCATACTTGGCAATGACAAGTAGTGGGCGGTGGCTTTGCTTTCCGCACTTCACATCGACTTGGGCAATGCCCCTTGCTTTGATTGCGGTGCCGTTGTACACTCCGAGTTTTACGTCCTCACAGTTGTACGATAGGTCAGGGAAGTTCTCTGCAAAGTCTTTTTGAGACATGATTGTAACAGCAGCCCCTGTGTCCAATTCCATCGGTACTTCGTGACCGTTTATGATTACTTTTACTACTATGGGAGGCGGACTGCCTGCTCTGTTTGTTTGTTTGTTTGTTTGTTTGTTTGTTTGTTTGTTTGTTTGTTTGTTTGTTTGTTTGTTTGTTTGTTTGTTTGTTTGTTTGTTTGTTTGTTTGTTTGTTTGTTTGTTTGACATACAGTAAGCAAATCCTGCAAATCCTGCTCTGTTGCCGGTACTTCTACAGCACTAACAACTCGCGTTTTGCACATTTTTGCGACATGATCAAGTTTAGAACACTTACAACAAGCAATAGTACTTTGACTTGGGCAAGTTGGTACATACTCGGATAAGTGCAGCGCGATTTAGACGAAGACAGGAGACACATAAAACACAGACGAGCGCCGACTCTTGACTGGCAGGTAGATACAGCAGGTAGAGTATGTACCAACTCGCCCAAGTCAAAGTGCTATTGGAACAGATTTCTTCTACATTGGGCCCCTTTCTATCTGAAACTTTCTGCACTGATCCGGCCTTAGCATGTGCAAACCTGATTGCTGTATCTACCTGCCAGTCAAGAGTCGGCGCTCGTCTGTGTTTTATGTGTCTCCTGTCTTCGTCTAAATCGCGCTGCATGTATCCGAGTAAAACAAGCACTTTTTAAAAATGGACACCTTGTAGGAGCGTGCTCGCCGCCGCATCTATGACAAACTGTTGCAGTTTTTCGTCTATAGTTTTTTTTAACACGAAAGTGTTTTATGCCGCGTTCCACCACGGCTCCACTGACGCATTTCCGTCACGGATATGACGTTGTAAAATATAATGACTAACATATGGCAAAGAAAAGAAGAAAAAGTTCCGTCACCTGGAATCGAACTTACGACCTCTTGATCCCCAGCGCGCAGCGCGAATCGATTCCCCCACAAACGGTAGTCTCTTGGTCATACTAACGGCGTGCTGTTTATATACACCATTTACCATTGGCGGTACTCAGAGATCAGGGGACATCAGCGTGTTTTCGTTATCACTAACCAGATGGCGCGAAGGGCTCGAAGAGCGCGCTTTAAATGTCGTCGCCCCCCGCGTTGACATGAGCGTGCGCCTCTACAGGGCGTGGTCGCTCCTGCGCGCGCGCTTATCTTGTACGTCTTGCGCTCTCACCGCAAGTTTGCGTTCAAGTTACAGAAAGCACGAATGTCGTTTCGCTCACTGCAGCGGCCGCTTTTGCGAAAGGAGCGCGCTGTTCACAAACAAATAAGTTACAACTGTGACAGTTCGCGCTCATCCTGTGTATACTTGTGCGTTCGTTTCGTGCGTCCTCCTTTGTATTTGACCAGCGCGCTTTACCTGTCGAGCTGTGACAGTTGTCGGTTTGCGCTCATCTTGTGTATGCTCGTTCCGTGCATCCTTTCTGCTTGAGCAACGCGTTGCAAGTTTCGAGCTGCTTGCTGTTCTTCGCGTGACATTACAACTTGTTGCTATAGCATTCATTCCTTCGCCCTCAGGGCGAAACAATGCACAATAAACGCTAAACTACGTCTGTGAAGACACGTTTTACTTTCGTGTTATACCGATTCCTATGATAGAGGGATCAACCATGTTTTTTTTTTTTTCAGTACCTTGCTTGTTGTGGTAGGCTTCCCTTGGCTTCCTTGCCACTGCAGTTCAGCGTTGCTGGCCCCAGCGCTGTCGCACAGCATGTCCTGGTTGTCCTTCTGTGCGGCTTCGATGGCGGTGGCTACCTTGCACACCCGTTCCCAGGTGACCTCGTCGTCGGGCAACGCGAGAAGACGGCATCGGATGGTGTCGCTCCGTATTCCGGCAATTAGGCGGTCTCATAGCGCTTCTTGGAGGAAATTTCCAAAAGAGCATGTCGCGGCGAGCCTCTTCAGTTCCACGAGAAACTGTGCGATGGTTTCATTTGACTCCTGGTTCCGCCGGTAGAAGTGGTATCGCTCGGTAACCACAGACCACTTCAGGGCGTTATGCTGTTGCAGCACCTTCTTGGCGTCTTCGTACTTTACTTCGGTGGGCGCTTTCGGCAACAGTAAGCTACGCAGTGTCACGTAGGCCTTCTCACGTCAAGCTTCTTTCCCTTGTGTATTCCATTTGCTTTCGCAAATAGTTCCAACCTTTCTAGGTAGACGTCGATGTTTCCTGAGTCCGGGCGGAACTCCGGCAGCTTTCCGTAAGTGGTGGCCATAGCTTCAGTGCCGCTTCGTCCCACCCTCGTCGCCATTGTTACAATGAAGACGCCGATGTGCGAAAACCGTTTATTGCAGCTCATGGCAGGAACACATATGACACGACACAGCTTGGTCGCCGCACTTTTAACACGATAACAGCACCAACACTCTCTACGCACTTAACAGCAGAGGGCAGATAATCATCACAGCCACGTTTGACGCGATTACAACAGAGTCCATGTCGAAATTTGTTGAATTACAGAAAGCGCAAGAGTTTGTGCCTGAGTGGTTATCGAGGGTGGAACCCTTGACAGTGCTCAAGGAATTTTGAAATTGATGTCCATCCAGTAGGACTGACACGATTTGTTGTTATTACCTCTATGTGCTTGTTGTGTACATCATGTCTGGAAACAGGCAATAAAGCAAAATAAAAAAGAAAGACCGTGACGCAGTGGATAGCGTGCCCGGCATCGGTTGTCGCGGTCCGAGAGGTCGTCTGTTAGACTCCCGTTGATGGAACTTTTTTCGTCAAGTATTCTTTGCCGTCTGATCGTGTGCGTTCTTGCGGCGTCGTTTTCATAACGGAAATACGTCACTCAAGTCTTGGTGGACCCGGGCACAAAACATTTTCGTGATTAAAGAGAAACGCACGAAAACAATATAAATGTGGCAACGTACCCCTTGACGTTCGCGTATCGTCAACTCGCCGTGATGTCATAAATTTCGGTGGCATCGGCTTGTGACTGCATAATTCATCCGTAAATAGTAACTGCGCTGTATTCTGAGAGAGTCAGACACTTAACACAGGAAGTTGCGGGTAACTTTATAATGTCAATGTGAGCAATGTGAAAAAAAAATTAAGCAGCTTCACTGCCTTCACGTTGCGAAGGCTAGCTAAAGAGCGGAGCTTGTGGCACCATCTTTCCATTTCACTGCTTGACTTTGCTCTACAGCAGTTTTACCACCATCTGCCTACACGAAAGCCCCATCTCCTCCTAATCAATGTCACGGAACAGTTCTTCAAACGAATGTAACGTACAGCTGCTCTTTACTGTGACAATTCAAGAAGAGGCTTGCTTGTCCATGAACTTTAGTCGACAATGTCGCAGTTTGCACATATTGCACAAGTCAGATCCCCCCGGAGAACGCACGACTTTAGCCATCGCCGAACGTTCTTGTCATAGACAGCTTTTCCATTTTTAGTAGACCGGAGGTGAGTCGAGGAGCTTAAATTGCCTAATTTTTGTGGCACACACCCGCTAAGATCTGTGAGTGCTCCGTAGGAATTTTAAATGCGAAGCCTTTCTTAGCGAACATCTGGTACTTTGAGCGTTTCTATCTACGTATCTATCTATCTAGCGGCCTACGTCTGGATGCTCTCATGATCGCCCCCTTAACTTGGTGTACATGAAAATTTGCATGGGAGGGTAAGAGGATATGACGAATATGATTGCCGGGTCATGACATGAATAACGTTAAAATCCTGTCGCGTACGTCGTCAAACCCTTTCCACTAGACACGTGTGGCACATACCCAATTACCACGGGCCGCGGTGTACGGGTATGCGCCACAGGTGATTGACAAGTTATATCTACCCAGGAACGGCGAGAACAGACATTGGTAACTTGAATTCTAGAACGTTAAGGAAAACCAACATCGGCAGCGTTGACTCAACGAATGGAAAAAATGAAAATTAAGATCCCAGCAGAAATCGAACCCAAGCATTCTGCGTGGCAATCAGGTATTCTACCACTGAGCCACGCCAGGTCTATAAACTGGTTTGGAAAAGCAGCCTACGCAGGCGTAATATCGGTGCAACGTCAATTGCGGTTGTGGTGCTGGCTATCTAATTTTAGAAGAAAGCAATAAACACTACATGATACTCCTACGATGTGTACTCCTACGATACAGGCGTCATATCAGATTAACATCTGTAGTTCCAGTGTTGGCTCCGCTCTTATAGCAGTCTAATAAGCAATACGTTTGTATTTCTATGATTCAGCAAGCTATATTGAAGCATTACTCGACCCCGAAGGAATACATTAACGAAAGTTACATATGATATCCACATCACCGCACCGTAAAGTGCGCTTCGTCCACCAGAACGACGCAGTGTCTTCTTCATTTCTTAAGAGGCTGGGCGATGGCCTTGACTGAGGATGATACCAGATTGATTGACTGCCGCATTGTAGACTAGGCTACGTAGGCCACATACGCCCAGGTAGTCTACGAATACGACAAATACCATCCACTGATGTTGGTCTACGTAGCACTATCCAGGCCTACCAGCCTCGACGGCCTATACGTCATCAACGCGAAGGGTTTCTTCAGGTTCCGGCATTTCGCCGGCTCTGTCGACAGACAATTTGTCGACGAAATGACCGAGGCATCCACAAATTCCAACAGCTCTACTATACCACCTACTTCACTACCCATGGACCCCTCGTCACCACGATCACGACCGAATCCTATAACAAGTCATGACCAGCTGCTGGTGCTCACTGATCACGGTGACGATGCCCTTGTTCAAGAACTGTCAAGAACTTCTTGCACACATGCACACGGGTTGGTGAAACGTGCGTGCGTTCTCGGGACACGTATAAACACTACATATCAGCTTACCGCTTCTGGTGTTGGTAATACCCAGTGTTGTACACGTTCCTCTAAAACAGGAACGATAGCTGGTTCCTCGTTCCTCTCCAACCTTGGAACGAGTTCCCTTTACAAGTTCCTTTAATCCGAAAGGAACTCGTTTCAGTTATATTTCAAAAATTGGAACGTGTCGTTACATCAACGTTACATTTGAAATGTTAATCAAATTGTAGTGCCGTATAATCTTGAGGCGAAATAAAGCGTGCAATTTAAAGCTCACATGAAGATACATATATTTTACCAATTTTACATCACCGGCAGCAGGTTATATGTAGATAAAAGGAACCTAAAGAAACGCTCCTAGATGAATTTTTATAGACCACCGGCCGAACTACAGAGATAGCTAACACCAACTTTCGTGCTCGTCTATTACAAGTGCTACACCTGTGGCACTTTCCACGTCAGTCTTTAAATGCGCAGTCAGAATACTGCACTTCAGATATTCAAGTAGAAATTTCCACACATGCACCAATATAATTAAGTTTCTCGCACAAGAAACCGGATTCAAATGAGTGCTGATTCAGTATTGCATTGTCAGTGGAAAATAATGTCCAGGATATGTATTCGCGACTTAGTAAACTCCCTTGTTCGCACTCATCAAGAGTTGCATCTCGATGTCTGTATGAGTAATTGATTGCAACTAATGATTAGTAAATTGGACAAGGAAAGCAGAGTGGTACATCTGAAAATAATATGCAGAAAACTAAATTAATGCACAACAGTCTCGGAAAAGAACAGCATTTTGCGATAGGTAGCGAGGCACTGGAAGTTGTAAAGGAATACGTCTACTTCAGACAGGTAGTGATCACGAAGCCGAACCATGAGAACGAACTAGAAGAATAGCAATGGGGTGGAGCACATTCGGCAAGCATTCCCAAATCACGATCGGTACCACTATCCCTCAAGAGGAAAGTATATAACAACTGCATCTTACCAGCACTTACCGACGGAGCAGAAGCCTGGAGGCTTACAAAGAGTGCTCAACTGAAATTCAGGACTACGCAGCGGGCAATGGAAAGGAAAATGATTGGTGTAACCTTAAGGGACAAGAACAGAGCAGAATGGTTCAGGGAACAAACGGGTGTTGAGGACATCTTAGTCGAAATCAAGAAGAAATGCACATGGGCAGGGCATTTACCGCGTAGGCACGATAACCGCTGGTCATTAGGAGCAACTGACTGGATTCAAAGAGAAGGCAAACACATGAGGGGGAGACAGAAAGTTAGGTGGGCACATGAGTTTGCGGGTATAACGTGGCAGCAGCACAAGCACAGGACCGGTTGATCGGCGGAACATGGGAGAGGCCGTTGCCCTGCAGTGGACGTAGTCAGGCTGTTGATTATGACGATGACGATGGTATCCGACAGCCGAACCTGTTTTCTCGTCAGCACTTCATTGGCAATGTTGAAGAGATACTCCATCAAGCGCTTGAGGGTGCTGCCGTGTTGTATACACGTAGGAACAAAGTCAACTGAAGTCGTAGGGGCAAGGGTAAGCTCAGCGGGTGCAACAAGAATGTAGCGCTGGATGTACGCGTATTGTTTATTGCACGACAGACGTCATCGGTGCGGCGGCTGTCGAAATGAACTATAATAAAGATTATAAACCGATCGCCACGGGGACAACTCGCATGTTGAAGGGATGCCTGTCCAAACGAAAACATCGAAGGCACCAGGCAGACGCCACTGCGGCACCCACGTCCACTGCGTTTCGGTCCTCTTCACCGCTATCCACACAATCGGGTGACTAGAAGACATATTTCCCGCGCCCCCGGCGGACGTCTTATTAAAGTGAAAGACGAGCTGTAGATTCTCGCGCCTCACGCGGTCACCCACTTGACCTGTTCTGCATGATGTGTTGCGTACGTGCGCCTGTTCAATGCCGAGGAACGTTTACAGAAGGAACGCCGTTCCCTCTGCCGCTCCTACGTAACTGTAACAAGTTACCGTTACAGTTCCACCGATCCTCAATGGAACGGTGGCGTTCCTCCGTTCCTCCAAAAAGGAACTAGTTCCTGGAACGTCGTTCCTTGGAACGCCGTTTCCTACAACACTGGTAATACCCACGTTGCCGTTGGCAGCGTTACCCAACTGTAAACAACTGCTTATATAACACATATGCGTCTCTTCCACATATATATCTGTGCGTATGAAATTTATACAAATCTTTAGCGTCATTTTGTAACTTGTCGCTAAGTAAAAAAAGTTACGCCACAGTCACCTACCCGCCGCATGCTTCGCATAACGTCGACTCCCAGGGTACGTAGGATCTGCCGAATTTTTTTCACTAACCTCGCATTTAAACAGCTCCGCTGGTAAAAAGAACTGAAATCTGTGACGGTTTCGGCTGAAAATCAAAAAGTATACTTTTAGCTTCATTTCCTTTTAGAAACATAGTATGACGATAGCAATACCTTTCAATGAAGAGAGAGAAAACAACTTCATTGAAAATGTGAAGAAGAAGAACAAGATGCCTGCCATTCATAAAGGTCATCATCATCAGGCTCCCTCCTCGCAGGGAGGACGAGCTTTTATCGCGACGTGGCCTTTCAATGAATTATCAGTCTAAACTCATTTAATGCTTCACGTTAACCCCTATAGATTCCACACTATATGCCATGGTGGAACAGTGGTTACGGTGCTCGGCTGCTGACCCGATGGTTGCGGGTTCGATCCTGGCCACGGCGGTTGCATTTTCGAAGTAGGCGAACAATGCCAGAGGCCCGTGTACTTGGAATGAGGTGCACGTTAAAGAACCTCAGGTGGCCGACATTTCTGGAGCCCTCATTTCCGTGCCTCATATTCATGTCGGGGTTTTGGCAGGTAACACGCCAGCATTTAATAGATATTTAACAAAAGGCATTGTATGATCAAAGCTACAAGCATAGACATAATGTATGAACGCTGCCGGCTCCTTTACACGTTTATTAACACGCAATCAAAAGGCCTTGTTTTCTGTCCCGTTCCACGAATTCTGTTTAGTATAAATGCCTTTTTCAAAAGACAGCAGCGCGTCTTCGGCCACCACAATTCGTCTATGAGCATACTTTGCCTTGAGGGAACTTTCTGTTTTCCCGGCACCACTTGCGTAAACGTCTGTAAAATTGTCCTGTGCACTTCCTCCAAACCGTTCGTGTTTCACACTCATGTCCTTGCTGCGTCGTGGAACGTTATCTGCGTGCTTGATGGCGAGCAGTCCGGAAGCCAGAACGAAAGCGACCAACAGGAAGGCCACGGTGACCAGCAGCCGCAAGCTTTGATGTGGGTGAGCGAACCCTGGGCTTTGGCAGCGACCCATGTTGCTACCAGTGTTCTTGAATCGAAGATATCCCAGCGGTCTCGTGCGTTCAAGTGGCTTGCAGCCTCGCAAGAGGCGCCTGAATGTGCCAGCGTCTCCCGTCGCGTGGTTTCTGTAGTGAACGGAGACAGAGTCCACCTGAAGAAGCGCGCGGGATAGTTTTCCAAGGCCTCTTTTGGAAGCGCTTTCAATGCGTGAAGGAAACGCGCTGACAGCTCCACACATTTTACTTCGATGCAGGAAGGAAACGGAGGATCGTTCATCAGGTGTGAAGCAGGTCTCCTTACTATCAAACAGATGTAGCTGTGTTTTGAGTGCACTATTCAAATCGAGAGTCGCTCCTTGGTCGCATTCTTCGCCCGATAGAACGCCGGAGCTCCTCCTACCGTCGCGAATCTTGTGGCGAAGAACTTCTTTCGCTGACAGCGACGAGGGTGGTCGACTTGAGAAGATGCGATTGCCAGTTGGATCGGCGGGGAAGCCTGCTTCGAAGAGAGGCTCTCGCCTATTCAAGCAGGTCTCGACGCGGTGTATCATCTCGGCCTCGTTGCAAGAGTTCCAGTACACCGGCACTTCGTCAATCTGGATTAGCGAGTCGGCATCCGAGAAAGCATTCCTGCTCACTGACCTTCGCGGTGCGGATGTATTCCGTGTCGGAGAGTAGTTCCACTTCCGATGCAACGGGGAAGACGATTGTTTCGAGTCGCAGCTTGAAGGCAGTCTTGAGGTCATGTCGTAGCGCGTACGTTCGTGACTTCTCGAGACTGCAGGACTCGTTCCGCGCTGCAGAATCACCTCGCGCGAAGAGCACTGGCTGCCGATCTTCTTCTTCAACGTACAACGGTAGCGTGGATTTGCTCTACCAATATAACAAAAAAATCCACATAATCAATTCTCCGGTTCGCAACGCTTACATGTGAGAATACTTCCTTCCTGAAATGTTATAAATGTCTTTGTAACTAACGCGGTGGCAAATGTTTTTCACCAATCGACTTTCGATCTTTCTGTCGGCAAATTTCTGTGAATGAAAAACACCAAGAAACGAGCGCGTTATTAACTCCCGATGACATATATCAATTTCAAGGTTCCGCCATTCGTTCCATGCAGTGGTTCAGCTAAGTTCGAAGGTATGATGGAAGATATGCACCGAGGGTCAAATCGCCAACATACTTTGGTTACCTGGGCGATGTCGCCGCATCTGCTCCCACATCTGAGACGTAGCTTGTGTGTATATACTTTACGTCTAAAGGGCTCCTACAGAATTCATAGCAAATGGAACCGCGGCAAATTGGTACTGTCGCTCCTTTCGCACTACTCACTCTGCCGAAGACGACTGGAGTCCCGTGCTGGTCTCTTATCTCAGACGGTACATGAAAGATTGCACAGCTCTCGCTCGACCAGTCACTCAACTTATTTACGTGCCTTTTACGTTGCGCCCATTCATGCTGCCGTTTTTTCACACCTTCATTAAGGACGTACCGTGTGCCATTGTTGTATGGCTTTTCATGGCAAGGTCAATATCATCGTCATCAGCAGCAGCAACAATCCGTGCCGTTGACCCGAAAGTCCCTCCTGACACCAAATTTGACATATTGGAATTTTCCTTCTGCCTTTTCTAATGCAATTTTTCTGCTTTTCTTCTATTTTTCACGCTTGCCAACGTAGTTGTATATTGTTATATCGGCCACTTGCGCCGCAGAATACGCTTTCAACCATCATTAGGGTAGAGAAGAACTAAAGGTTAGAAACAGGCGGTTTGAGCACCGGTTCACAAGACGAACAATATTGATTGAATTGTATTCCGTTTTTTTTTTCTTTATGAATGAGAAAAATCCGCTTCTATTTAAAAGATATTTTACCTAGCTGCCCGGGTCTTGCCTAATTTCTCGGAGTGGGTGTGTGCCATAGGCTTCCGGTACCTATTCCGCTCCACAACAAACATAGCCACTCTCAGCGCGAAGCAAAGCAAGTAGTCGTCAGTCGTCAGCTATGGACGCCCACAGCGTAGAAGATATGCCAGCCGAAGAAGAAGTGCCTCCGAAACCCATTCAATTGGCCCACGCCCTTGTTCCCACCGGCGCCGATCCCGTAGAGCCCGTCCACATTCCCCCAGCCCAGGACTACGAGGATGAACCGGTCGATGCCGACGACGCTGAGCCGAAGGAGCACAAGCATGACATGCAGGTAGGTCGTCCGCATTCCTTTCTGAAGGCGAACACACAATCAGATTGTGGAGAAAGTAACTTTCAGGGATAACACAAGCGTCTCTTTGAAAGCCTCAGCTTACTCGACTGTCTTGTGAGTGCGTGCTTCGGCTTGCTACTGTGTTCCACGACGAGTGGGCGTGGGGCACGCGCCTTTAATAGAATAATTGCAGTTAAAAACAGAATATTGTGGCCTCATGGCTGGTTTTTGACTCCATCCCCGACAGCATCGAATCCATTGTAAACTTCATGATGCAGGAACTACAGGAACTTTGATGAGGGACATTCACCCACGCTCGGTGGCTGTCTGTAACCACAACGCGAGATGTGTGCTGGCAGAAATTGCCTTGTTCTGAGGTCATCACTTCATCGGCATCTCCAAACATGATTAGCAGCGTCGATAGGTTCTTCCGTATTTCGACTCAGTGGGCAGGCGAGCCTTTCGTCAACTTCCCCGCGCCTTGGTCACAAATGATTACCTATTGCAAAGCACAGCCTGTCTCTGTTCTGTTTCGTAACGAAGTTTCTAACAGAATTGGCACATGGAGAAAAGCTTTCGTGAGTCGGCACAGCAACTTATTATCCTATATTCGAGGGAAAAGAAGAAGCCTCTGGCCCAATACAAAAAGAATCGTGAAGAGCTAGCGTACACGGAAGTCGTTCAAAACTATTAATGAATAAGTAACTACAAAAAACACGAACCTAATTGTTGTTGTTGTTTGGTTTTAAACGTTTCATGGACCTGATGCCTCGTTTCACACCGAACATTAGGCGTGAAGAGTTGCGTCGTTGAAAATTTAAGCCCTAACTAAGACACGGACAAGAAAAGGGAACGACAACGGTGCTGAGGTGGTGGTGTTGTCATTTCTTTTCCGTTTCTTAGTTCACGCTTAAGTTTTCAATTCTCTATATCCACCAGCTAGCTCTTCTATTTGTTTTACTGAGGAATTAACTGACACATGCGAGCTTTACGTTGTGCTTATCAATACCCTGTTACGAATCTGAAATTTACGTTTACAAAATGTTGCAACTTGTCCGACATTTCAAGCCACGTATTTCCTGATCACCATGATAGTTAATTCCCGTCGCTCTGGATCAATACAGCCGTACTGCCTGATTTGCCGTAGGGAAAGGCTGCGCAAAAATATGAAACTAAGCTGAACTGAATAGACACATGGTAACACGGACACATTTACAGCACAGTGTAGGCCTGCTCCTTCGTACGTATACAAATCTGTAATGTTGAAGTGAGATTGCAATCGAGAGCGTACGCGCTTAATGCACGACCACCTGCGACATTCCCTACAAATATCCATTGAAACTTCACCCTAGAACTCACAATGCAAAATAATAATAATAATAATAATAATAATTATAATAATAATAATAATAATAATAATAATAATAATAATAATAATAATAATAATAATAATAATAATAATAATAATAATAATAGCAGACGTATACGTATCGCATTCTTTCCAATATGCACAAGCTCTCCACAATATGCGTGGAATTCTCTTTTCTAGTTTTCTTCTTTTTTTTTTGGCAAAGCAGCGAAAATTTACTAAGCAGCATGTGCAAAAGCAGTGGCCACACATCATTCGCGACAGATCGGGCCCTGTCGTGTTTGCGTTAACTTGGTTTAGCGCGTTTGCTTCAGTTGGTGCTGGTCTACGATAACTTGTTCACCACGGCAGGCGCTGAACTCAATACCGGATCGTTATACCGGGTTGGGTCCTTTTAATCGTTACGCCACAAATATGGACGATGTTCTTTTTTTTTTGGGGGGGGGGGGAGGTAGGGGGTGGCCTAATTGTGTTTGCTTTTGTTTTTTCTATTTAGGAAGCACGCCCTTTAGTGAGCGAGAAATTAGCCGAGTGCATGTAGGGAGATACGTATGCAGAAAACTACCCGAAATATTAATACCTGTGACTGCCAACAGCCGTACCATCTATAAAGTTTGCCTGTTCTTCCGAAGCGGGGTCCGTATTCACAAAATAAAAAAAACATCGTAGGCTAGAGTTTTCCATAAGAGATTTTAGCCAATCGTGTTGCCGCACATATTGATGCGAAAGCCTTTGATGCATCATCAATTGCAAAAATTCACCGTCAGCATCGTAGGCGTCAACACTAGTTATGCAAAAAATCACCACTCAATGACTTCATGACGTCACCATGGCGTAGAATAATGCCGTCATAATGTGATTGCACATAAGGTGACGTCACATTATGACGTGATCACATAGTCGTTTGGTCGAAGGTGGGCTGATCCCGAACGCTTTGCAAAACCAAATTAGGTGCAGAGGGAGGGGGGGGCGGGGGGGGCAGGTGTTAGTACATTGGCTCAGAAGGAAAAGGAGATGGCTTTCGCCTTCGAGTCGTCTTAGGTCCATGCATAGGAGACACCCTGAGATCTTTTTTTTTTTTACTAGTTCAGCTGACCCGTGTAAAGAGGACTTATGAATGGGGAGGTTTGTGAATTCGGACGCAGGTCTTGGGAACGTACCTCTTCCCTCCGTAATACGTGAGAATCTCTGAGTATATACCTTAAGCTTCCGGTAGTCACTTCCCATTCACGTTAAAGCAAATCGATGAACTGGGCTAATTGGTGGTCGTTCATTTTTCTGAAGGTTAAATATACCATAATTAGAAGACATGACCGCGAAAGACGGAATTACATTTATAGAGGACGAATACAGATGGCCTCCATACTACAGTTCGCATGTTAGGAAGTGGTGTGACTGAAAATTTTCTGCGACTTCTGACTGTATAAGACCTAGCCTTTTATTGCGATAGCAATTATATGGACAGTCTCGGCTGGTTTGTGTCCGTCCCCGTCGCCGCCGTCATGCACCGTATATATATATATATATATATATATATATATATATATATATATATATATATATATATAAGCCTCAAAGAAAAATAATTCAGAAAAATGCTTCCGAAGCGCGGAATCGAACCAGGGACCTCTCGCTCCGCAGTGCGTGGCGCTAACCACTGCGTTACAAAACGCAGACCCTCCAGGTAGGTAACGGTGAGCGTTATATACACACCCTTTACCGCTGGCCGGACTCAGAGACGGCAGGCGCTTATAAGCGTTTCTTCATTACCAGCGAGAGTGCGCGAGGAGCGCGCGGTTATCTCAAGGAAAGAAGGGTGGCGAGCGGTGGGTTGTATGTCTTGTGCTTTTCTCGCGATGCCCGCGATGAAGTCACAGAGCGTACGAAGATCACTTCGCTCGCTGCAGCGGCCGCGTCTGCGAAAGGAGCGCGCTGTTCAAACAAAATAAGTAACAACTGCGACATTTAGTTCGCGCTCGTCCTGTGCGTACCTGTTCGTTCGTTTCGTGCGTCCTGCTTTATGTTTCTGCAGTGCGCTTCAAGTATCGAGCTGTGACACATGATAGTTGGCGCTCGTCCTGTGTGCGTTCTTTTCGTGCGTCTTTTGGGCTCAAGCGACGCGCTGGCAAATTCGAGCTGCTTTCCGTTCTTCGCGTTACATTCCAATTTGTTGCTATCGCATTCATTGCTTCGCCGTTGCGGCGAAACTGTGACTTTTTAGCATTCGTCGAGGGTGGGAGGGGGAGGGAGGGAGGGAGAAAAGGGGGGGGAGGCATAACTAGCACATCGAGACTTAGAACCCTAGCGTTTGAACTACTGCAAGGGCACTTTTGGTCAAACGTTCTACATATATTAAGAAATTTGTAGCAACAGTACTGAAAGTTGTGCCGAGTTGGTACTCACTCATGACTCATTCAGTTGTGAGTTTGTGCCCGTGTTGTCTGCCTCTTTTTTCCTTGTGTCCGTGTACGTTTTGGGCAAAAGAAGTCATGAATGTAATAAGAAACCTCATCGCTTGGCAAATCTGTAGTCCCAAACCTGAGCGTGTCTCCAACTTCAGTGTACCCGTAAAGTCATGGTGAACTTTTCATCGGTCGCAGGAAGGCAACGAAACAAGAAAGAAAGGTGAAATGTTTCCCAACTAAACGCAAAACTTTCCAAGTTTCCGTACTTTGCTGTGCAAGGGTGAGCGCCGACAGATGATGATGCAGTGCCGCGAACTGCGCAGCCGCAGATCGGCCCACGCCCATGCTACTTGCGAGGTGGACGGTACAAAGGAATGTTCAGTGTGTTCTAAAGCTTGCTAAATTCGAATCCGTGACCAAAGTGCAATGCGTATATCGCCGCGTGTACAACGAAGCGCCACAACATAGCGACATTTATCATATAAAACGGAGAATCATAGACTCTATTCGCTCTTTACACCAGATCCCTATGAGCTACCGATTGATGCGCAAGCCGCTGTTCATGCAAGCCTGCTGCCACCGGTTACCCATGTCGACATTACAGAATGTCTGATATTATCGACAAGTTATGTTTCACTGGACCAAATGAAGGCCTATAAATCACTAGGCGCACACAATTATTTTATTCGCGGATGGAGGATTAAGAGTTTTGGGCATAGCTAACCATTGGCGTCAGTAAAACTGCAGCCTGCAGTGAAGTAGTATTGAGTGGGGAACTCGGATCCTCCGTGTCTGCAGTGTCCGAGTCCATGGTGTCGCACGTAATGGGTGAAACAAGTTCGCACGAATCACGTACAGCGGCGCCCTTCGCCGCCCGCATTTTTAAGACGCTCAAGCTGCGCAGATTTCGTCGCTGACTACTGCACACAGCCATGACCTAATAACATGTTTGGCACCCAGTCGGGGTTCGTTTCATCGAACAGCTTAGAGGGCCTCCCGAAAAGCAAGGTGCGTTCGCTGCTTAATTCGGCGCTTCACGTTTCGACAAAAAATCACCTCGCGCATAATCCACTGAGCACTTATCAACTCCGCGGTGATACACTGAGCGAAAAGGTGGCTAACACCTGGGGTTCTTTAACGTGCACCTAAATCTAAGTACACGGGCCTCAAGCATTTTCGCTTCCATCGAAAATGCAGCCGCCGCGTCCGGGATTCGATCCCGCGACCTTCGGGTCAGCAGTCGAGCGCCATAAGCACTAGACCATGGTGGCGGGGCCGGTCGCACTAGTTTGTGATCACCTGTGGTAAACAGTGCATCCCTGCGTCTGGTCCTTTTTCATTTGATTCACATTTATTTCTCGTGCGGCAGCCAAATATCGTACAAATCGCCATTACGACGTACGGCGTTGACGGGAAAGGCGAGAGCCGCACAGCTTGACACGCTGACGCCTGCTCACATGTGCTCGGTGATGGCGGCGCATTCCGAGATCGTATCCCATAGTTCCGCGGTGTGACGTAGTTGCAAGTTATGTTTACTGACACACTGTATCTATTGTGCTTCGTATGCGACACGCAACGACAGACTTCTGTCTTTGGTGAGTACGCGTTTTATGCTCCCTGAAAAGGCGTCGCGCTACAACGAGCTATTCAGTGTGTGAAGACAATTCTACCGGTAACGGTCTGCCACGCACTTTCCAAAGTGGCAATGCGTTCCCTGCCGGTGACGCAGGCTCCCGAGCACAGAACAAGCCTGACGTTCATATTCGGTCTGGCCGTGGTCATCATCACCTTGGCTGCTGTGGGCACCTTCTACGTGATCCAACCGGCCGTGAACGCCCTGCCAGTCTCGACGACGACTCTGGACTCCTTAAACAAGACCAGCATCAACGTCACCGAGGAATCGCTTACGGACGATTGAATGACGCTTCGTCTACGGCGTTAAAAATTTAAGCGCTGTCCCCATGTAGAAATGAAAAAAGTACTGCCAGCGAATATCCGGCAGACTCTTAGACGCTCGCACAATTCGTCTACTGTTGTATTTAATATTTTCTAATACTTGCGTTCAGACTCCATAATTGTTGAGGGTATAAATCGTGTTCGTATTATTGTGGTAGACGATAACGCATGTTGGAGCTCAAGTCTGTCGTTATACAGCGTGAAATGCATGCCATGTTTAATCTATATGTATTTTTGAGTAAATCAGCTGTACTACTCGTACAAGTTTCACTGATTCGCGCGCGCTTATATAAAAAAATCTCCATTCTGGCATTGTTATTAAGTCTTCTAGGTAGGAAAACGTTTTGCTCTATTGTGGTGGAAATAAAAAAAGATCTTGCTGTTACCTCGCTTGAAGAGATCATGCGGAATGTTTACTGCGGACGAGGAAAATCTTCTCAGAACGTCGTTTCGGAGCTGTATTGAAGTCACAGCCTCATGGGGGTCCCGCAGAGATTTTGCAGCTACTTCCTTGATACTTCTTCACTTGGGAGTTCTTTAACGTACTCTGGCATCGTACAGTGCACGAGCCTCTAACATTTCGCCTCCGTCGAAATGAGACAGCCGCGGCCGGGATCGAACCCGCGCCTTTCGGTTGCGCAGCCAATCACCGTAACCAATGTCGCAGCATTTTCTCATAGTATCTCTTTTTGCATGACAGAATTGATTTGAATAGTTATGCGGTCCTTGTAGCTGCTTCGGAGGTCCAAATTCGATAAGTCGAGACATTCGGCGCTGGATATTCAGTTTCCGAGCACCCTCTGGGCGTTCTCTTAAAAAAGACGCACCTAAAAAGTTTATTAAGCACGCGCTCATTGGCATTTCCTACTTCATTCAAAGCACAGTCATTTAAGTGGTCTGTGGGATTTATAGTTATCTACGATTAGATATTCGTGTAAGCTTTCTGGCGTTATTTATTGTTTCTTTACGAAACGGACTTTTACATTCACTCGCACTGTTTTACAGCTCGCTAGCCTGCCTGATCTACGAGGAACCCTCGAAGTTAAACCCAATAATGCTTTTTTCTGAAACTTGATCACACCAAGCTCTGTTCTTTTCGTCATGAACATGCCTTATATTTATAGTCTAGAACATACGTGGTCCCTACTTTTGCTATTGCAGTGCCAGTCGCGTAGCCTAAACGTCTGCACGAAGTTTGATATTTTGTTCATCGTTCCAGAAATTTGTGAAAGACATGAGAGCTAAGCTACTTTTCAATGTTGCGTTACAAAAGCCGACAGTATTACTATAGGACTATCGCACAGAGAAGTAATTTCATAATTATCCCAAATATCGTAATATTCCTCTTTCCTCGCTCAAAAACTCGTCTTGCACCGATCGAAAGAGTAAGACCTTCGGTCCTAACTCAACACTCGCAGTCTGATGAGTTTCCACCGACTTCCAGATTTGCAAAGCGCTGACGTCGCTCATTTCAACGAAGTAATGAATGCCGCCTATTTCCGGCTTTGGCATTTGCGTTTCGCTTTCGTGCGCGAAATTAGGCGGAATTCATTACTGCGCCGCAACTATGGCGTCGTCAGCGTTTCGTAAATCTGGAAAGCGGTTATGCAAACGAGGCAGCGGGGATCCGACGGGCCCTTCGGTTCCTCCCCTCGTTCACCGAACAGCGAGACTCTCGACTACGGAAGCTATAAGGGCTTTCGCATTGTATATACAAATTTCTCGGCGAATTTGTCTGCTGTGATGTTGACGTACAATGTTATACACGCAGTACAACAAAAAAAAAATGTGGAGGAGATGGTGTGCAGACATGTTCTGAATCCTCCGCCAAAGCCATATGCGGCGCTGGCTAACTCTTCCAGGGTATGGAAGAACAACTGGTCCCCTAGCTTATTTGGTAGAGCGTCCCACGCGTACATAGGAGATGGGGGCTTGGCTTCCACTGGCTGCAAATTGTTTTCTCGTGCGCTTGTATTTCTCATTTACACATTTCAAAGTTTGTCACTTTAGATGAAAGGGATAATTGGCAAGCGCCTGTTTGTAGCATGAAGAACTCATTTCCAATTGTCTCTTCTGATGTTTGATCGTGAAATTACCCCGTATACCGATCACTTACGTTCGCGAATTACCCGAAAGTCACAGCTGATTTCTTCAACTGTTTACCCGTGTTCATTGTCTGTTTTCTTCCCGTGGTTGAGTGGTGGGCTGGGAACTCTTGGGGCGATTAGCTTTAGTATCCTGTTTAGAGTTACGCTCTTACTTTTTCTGCCGAAGGTTTATTTTGTCGCATATATACGCTTACTGTCCTGATTAATTTGCCGAATAAGCTTAAAAGGGCTACCACCTCGTGGTACAAGCGATACAAAAGTCTTTAACTACCTTAACTGCCCTATAAATAGGGAATATTTAACTAATTTTGTGAAAGAGCTTACATTGTTATCGGAGATCGATGGCGTTCAGCCATTGTTTCCGCGGAGAATATTGAAACGACAGCATAGCTAAATTAACTTCAAGTGTCTTTGAGCCGGCGACTTTTCGAACATGCGGTTACTGGCTTTTGCGCTCGTACTTGCCACAGTTTTCCAATTGCTAATAGGGTTCGCTTAATCGCAAGGATTAGCGAGCGGCGAAGCGTAGCTCATCGGTGCCCCTTCCGCTCACTCTCAGGATGAGAGTTCGCCTCGACCGGTTTCTTTTTTTTTCTGCTGCCGCGTAAACGTGAGCGGGAATCGAAATTGGTTAGATAGGGCCTGTTTTTCCTGTGCGGGAGAACCGGAAATTCCGGCCTTTCCATTCAACACACGTGGGATGGGGAGGCCCTTTTTCCTGCGTTTGGCTCAACGAGCAAATGGAAGATGCGGGACTTTGGCTCAGGGATGATCAGATGAGATGGAATGCAGGAGCTTGGGTAAACAGAGTCGCTTGATAAATTCCATTTCGGCCCCTAAAGGATGTCCCCGGTCCTCGCCGCACTCTGTTTGTTTACGCTGCCCGAAGTAAATATTTTAAGTAAGCGAATGTGGCGGAATAAGATTTCTCCGCCTTCGACGGCCCATGTAAACTTCCTTCGTAGGGGCTCTCGCTGGTCAAGCGTAAGTGCAAGCAAGCAGAAACGTATAAAGTATGTCGTCTTCGTCGGCGCCTTGTATATACCGGTATATACCGTCTCAGCACCTGACCGATGCACGCTGTACGGTATATCTCACAGGCAGCACCTCGAATGGAAACTTATTTTCAGGTGTTAGAAAATTCTGATGCTGTAAAATGCGCTCCAATTCGAGCCCTGCGTCCGGCGAGCCCTAGGTACACCATTACAAGCAACCGGACTGTGCATATACCAAGCAGGGGCAAAATGTGCGGAGAATTTAAATGACGTTTCTGCCCGAAACTTCGTCGCCCCTTCTCGACCCTGCCCCGTCCTTTCTAATCCAACGCCGTTGGCGCACTATCGGTAAGCTCTGTACAGTTGCATCATCATTGCACAGTTGCGTGCTGCAAAACACACTTCCAGTGAAACTTGGAGAATTCTGTGATGAACGGGACAATATGCATTCTGCCACGGTCGGGAGGTCGTGCGAATATTCCAGTCGGGGCTACTTTACGGAAATTTGTACAACTTCTGAGGCAGTAATTTATTTCCTTCTCCAGTCAAAATTCTAGTGCCACCTTTATTTTCCCCTTTAGTAATCATTAAACTAAGTCAGAGATGCAAATGGAAATGAGGTAATCAAGAAGTACCGCGGCTTGCTGGACGTTGATGCAGTAGGATTTGAAGTCGCCAAAAGAAGGCAGCTAGCACGTTTCCACGTTATCCATTCTATTCGTCCTATCCTACGTCCCTCGTCTCGTGGTAAATGGACTCTGCTGTCGGACATCATGCATTACTGTCATGAGCTGCCACGTTGCACAAAAGGACCCCGGCACCAAGTTCACCGACACAACCAAAAACAAAGCGTCTGTCAGGCACTTGCACAATATGTTCCCTAATATCTCGCAGCGTCATCTGCCGTGTAACACTTGTCTCAACTCCCTTTCATCTCCAGTGTAAAAGCTCTAAGAGGGTGACGTTAACGCTTACGCCACGTATTACCGCGACTATAGTGTGGCATACTAATGTAGCCCTAAGAGGCGTGTGGATGAAAAACACATATCCATAGAAGCAATGACCGCGTGGTGTTTTGCAGCAGAAATGTAAAATAGTCTGAACGTTTTTCTATTTATACCGTCAGTATGTTCCGCAGTGCCCTTCAGACGTTGCATTACAACAAAAAAGACAGCTTAAATTATCTATAACTTCATATATCGCCGCTATAGAGAAACGAAAGAACCTCTGCCTCGCAGAAGTCGAAGAACGAGGAATGCGTAACTGTAGCAAAATGGTGAATCAGGCAATACGCCTTGACGATGCGTGGAATTGAATCCCATAACGCAACAAAACAATTTGTACCACTCTCCCACGGTAGCAAGAAAAAGGCTCCCGAATACAGAAGTGTGAAACGCATTTCGCGAGTCGTCGAATCCTGTTGGTCAAGTGCATCAGCTGAACAAAGTGCTACCACGCATCACTGGGTTGACCTCATTTTTTAGAGTGAATAGCTTTTTTTAATGTTCAGTGAGTGGAGATTTCTAAAAATTTAAATCGCAGTGTGTGTGTGTGTGTGTGTGTGTGTGTGTGTGTGTGTGTGTGTGTGTGTGTGTGTGTGTGTGTGTGTGTGTGTGTGTGTGTGTGTGTGTGTGTGTGTGTGTGTGTGTGTGTGTGTGTGTGTGTGTGTGTGTGTGTGTGTGTGTGTGTGTGTGTGTGTGTGTGTGTGTGTGTGCGCGCGCGCGTGTGTGTGTGTGTGTGTGTGTGTGTGTGTTTGAGAAACATACTGGTCCTAACCAGTATGTTTTTAATATTCATTCTCAACGGTCCACGTACGCAAGCACAGAAGCAAAACACACAAAAAAAAGAAAACCGCTGATGCATGCAGTGTCCAGCAGGAGACCTGGGAGAACGCCGCAGAACTTCTACCACTCTCCGCAGAGATATTAATTATCCCTGGCCGCACAGCTCGACGGCCCAGGATTAACGGTGGCTTCGGCGACTCGCCGCGACACAAAACGCAGTGCTGACCACAGACAAGACAGTTCTGCCGTGCAGACAGACGCGACACTGATAACAAAAAACATCTCTGGCCGTGTTCTCTGATGAAGAAAGAAGTGAATCGTATGTACATAAGTAATAGCGTATTTCCACTGAGTTCCTTCTTTTTGTTCTTTTGTTCGTTCTAACCGTGGTCTGCACGCGATTCGCGAGCACACATCGTTGACCACAGCGGCAATATTTCTTCGACCGCTGTGGTCATCTATTTCTCCGCCAGCTACGGCAGTCCCCTTATCGCTTTCTTTGCTTCTTCGCGCGTCGTGCTTATTCGACGCGTTTAGCGGTTGTTCGAATCGACCCGTCAGCATTATACATCACTGGCGACAAATGCGCCGTGCTGTGAACCGCAGAGACTTAGAGGGGGGGGGGGGAGGGGAGGCTTTCCGCGGAGGTCAGACATAAACTTTCCGGACTGTCACATCAGTCTTGGAAATGCGCCGGCTTACTATAGGCAGTCATAAATATCCTTACCCCGCCCATTTTTTTTTCCGTACCCGTGCCCCTATAGCGTCGCGTGATTTCTGCAAAGAAACTAAAATGGACTTCCTGTTGGCGGAATGAACTTACCTGAACTGAAAAAGGAGGTTTACTTCGTGCCTGCGTTCTTACTCAGCAAGTGTGGCGACCAAGTTGCTGAAGATAGTAAATACGGAGTATAGCGAACTGAATCTGCAGGAATCGGCAGGATGGAAGAACTTCCTTGAAAGGAAGAAAAAATGCTCACAAGGTATAAGGAAGGAGCTGCGAAGAAGACCGCTGCGTTGTACACGCTTCTTAGAGAGCTTCGCAGCTTTGAACGAATGTGTCTTGCTCCGAAAATCGAATTCGGAACGAATGTAGGAGTTTGGGATTATTGGTGTGAAAATCTGCAGCTTTTCTATTCTTTTTTTCTTTTTCTTAATGTAACGCTCCCGGTACAGCGCCGCGGAAGAAGAGATAGCAAAAGGTGTACAGCACTCTGTGCGCCGTTTTGATTCTTTTTCGCGTCCTAATATTGATTTCTCAACTAATGCCGTAATGGTAATTTTTTTTTTCCTGAACTGCAAAGCTCCCTGCCCATTTCACACTTGAAAAATCGGAATGAAATTGTAGAGTTTGTCGCTTCGGGCAATACTCTTTATAGGCGGTATCCAGATTTAAGCCTCAGTAACGGTTACTTCTGAGCAAGAGAAAGATACTTTTGAGGCCATACCTTTGCGCGTTGCATGCTTCGGAATTGATTCTCGTCATATTTTTAGACACCTGCTATAGTAGTTTTCTTTTATAAAATACGGCGGAAATGCCGCCCACCGCTTTCGATAGACCACCCATCACTCCCACTTATACCTTTGAAATTTGCGCATGAGGAACCAGAACTAAAGGACACTGTGTCTGCGCAACACCATTGGGTAAAAAGCCTACATACGGGACTCGTATCACAGTGAGCTAGTTGTACGTACGCTGTCTACTTGCGGGCCCTGCATTGGAGGTGACAGATGTGCATCATAGCGTCGAGAAATGCACGAGCAGAAATTAAATGTGGATGTGCGTCGAAAACGAATTGTTTGAAATTTTGAAATTTGTAAACTTAAGATCACCCCCCCCCCCCCCTTCTCTCAACAATTCGCGGAAGCGGCTTGTCATGAAGTGCCGCCTCGTCGGACTGCCGTGTGCGACCCTTCCGGACTTGCTCCATCCCACCGGCCGCGTGCACGGTCGCCGATCATCCCTTGCGGCCCTACTCGCTTTTCTCGAGGATGCCGGCCTAGTCGAACGAATTTTCTAGCCGCTCACCACGGTGATTTGAACGCCCGTACTCCTGCCCCCCCCCCCCCTTCACTTTTTTTTCCACTCATGCCTTTCTTTTTCTTCTGTTACCATGCTCTTTTCACTCTCACTGTCCCTTCAATCCCCAGTCCCCCGTGAGTGTATCGGTTGAGGTGTCCTCACTTGAGAGACAGTTATCATGCACTCCACACCCAATTTTCATTTTCATTTCTATCTTCCTTTTAAGAATCAACCCCCCCCCCCCCCAAAAAAAAAAAATGTCCACCTTCCATACCTCAAAAATTTGTAGGTAGAACGCTGAATACAGTCGTACCCGCATATATCGAACTCCCACAAAAACGATAATTACTAGTTATAATTAGTTATTATTCGATATACAAATTCAAATGAACTTATTGTATTTGCGATGGGAATTTCGGTTCGCTAGTTGACTTCGCGGCACCGCCTCATGATAATGCAAGGAATACGCCTTCACGGCAATGTTTTTTTTTTTTTTCGTGGTTTGTAGTTCGGGATGCGGGGTTATATGCAGGGGCGGGTTGTACGCAAGAAAATATGGAATCAATATAAGTAGCACCTCAAAATTTTCATACTTTGCTGTGCTACTCAACTGGCGCCTGGAAGCGTGTAAAATGCCACGGCCCTAATGACGGCCTTGTTTTTCAATATCCTAACGAGCGGGCTTCTCGGAATGCTGTACGCAGCGGTGACGTAAGGCTTCCTTTCCCCTAAGTTCGACTGCATTGATTATCGCCAGCTTTGCGGAGAAGAGCAGGCTCTTCTGTTTTACGGCATTTATCGCATTAACAAACGAGTGGAGAAGCGAACCCGCAAGACGGGTTGGCGGCACAACGACGAGGAATCATGGGGGCGGAAAGCACGTTATGGCAAGCGGTTGTTTCTATGTACATGCTCCGCGCAGCGTCCCCCTATTCTCACCGCTCGGTCTCCCAAATGCGTACGGGAAGGTCCCCCTTACGTGAAGAAACGCCAAAACTTTGTGAGGAAAAGCCAATTTCTTGGGGCGTTTCCCGCTGCTCGATGTTCAATACATCAAATGTTCCGGCCGTTTTTGTTCGGTGTAGACGTATATACATTTTCCTATGCAAGCATCGTCCTGATCGAAAGTAATTCAATATAAAGGATAATTCGATTCACCCACGTTCGATATAGACGGGTTCGACTGTATACATATTAATGTGTGGGATGCTGTATGTTCGTTGCACTAGTTGCCGGGAGTGCCGTGAAGTATGACGCACACGTGGTTAAGAACGGTGGCGCTAAAGAATGAAAGACTATCAGCGCAGCGGACATTACTGACGAGTAGACGATGTCGTCAGAGACCGGAAATGGTGTCGCGTATGAGATAAGAACGCTCGTTTCACTTGCTGTACCCCAACGACCGGTGTCATTTAGAGCGGCGCTAGCCTTGCTTTCCACGCCTCCGAACTGGCATTTATGAGCCGTTAATCTCAATTCGCAACATGGGCGCATGAGGCCACTCCCATCGATATCCATTGATGGTGGACGCGCTCTTATGCTCTAACCGATGTCGCTTATAACCTAGCATAAATAAAACGTGGAGTATATGAAGCCCTTTTAATAAGGAAGCCCTCAATAAAAGTGGCTGTACTCATTGTTCGGTATTCTCTATTGCCCAAATAATAACGAAGCTTCGGGGTCGTAGGACAGGCTGCGAAGGAAACGATTTATTCAACGTCGTGAAACCCTGACACATGGCCCTTCGTACTCTCGATACTTAAGATCAACCTAAATAAAGTAAAGAGTGAATGTCGACGTTCTGCAGCAGCGGCGACCGATTATACGCTTGTAACTTTCGCCGATTTACGTCTGCATTTGCTGTAGTTTTATATTCTTCGCGAAACTCAGCCGAAAGAAACGTCGGCGCAAATGCGAAGGACGTCAGTCGTATTAAGCGAAACGCTGCAGGCTTGAGCGTGAAGAATGTAAGAAGATAATGTCGACGGCATTATAATCACTGACCGAAATTAGTGAAGTTTCGTGAGGTAAAACAGAAGAAAACATTTACGGGGCTGAGTTCTCGACAGATCAGGCAATTGAACGTGGTGTAGAAGAAACACTTGGTCGTTTTGAGAAACCTGTCCAGGATTATGGGATCGTTCGGTCATCATGAATGCATCAGTCTACGGACACGACGAGATAGATACACAAGGCCGCGAGTTATGCAGGGAAGATTATCAATACTTTTTTTTTTTCGTCTTAAACGAGACACATAGTTGATTACACGTTTATAAAGTAGTTGTTCATTCGCTGGTGCGAGCGGCAACATTCCACATGGTGGCCAGTCATGAACTGGAAAATGCACTCGCAGTCAAATCCATTAGGAGGCCCAAAGTTGTTTAGCAAACTTTAGCCAAAGTTTGTTATCTGCTGTTCCGAGCACTTTCGACGCAACTGTGCTCTTCGTCCATCACTCGACCCTTCTCCTAAGCTCGGGGAACTTTCAGTGTCCATCGATGTAGGCTCTTGGCGGCCGACTCGTCCGCATTGCCGTTCCCTCTGGGCCATTAACTTTTCATTGAAACTCGATCCAATTAGCCCTCCGGTAATTTGCAGCCCGTGTCCCCAGCAGTAGAAACGGTGTCCTCTCTACAATGCCTAATTAGCTGCAGGCATCCATCATTGAACTTGGTTCGCTGAAGCCACTCGTGCCGACTTTCCTTTCGTTAGTGGGAAAATTCGCTTCACTTGTTTTCGGCTTGGTCACGTCTGAAACGCTTCGCTACTATGTTGACGCCGCGTGGCAGGATGGCACGATGTAGTGAAAGAGGAGCCGTGCATCACTTTTTCAACGTATACGACTCCCAGAGTGTGAACATATGTTCGCCCACGCTTGAGTACCTGTCGGACACTGCGGCATAGCGAATCTTCGCGGTGGTAATTATCGTTGAATAAAGCCTTAGGACTTCCTGCTTAGTACTTCCTTAGGCAGAGGATTTCCTACGAAAACACGGAAGCTTTCTTGCTTTTGCGCGCTTTCAAGAAAGCTCTTGCTTACAGCAAGCTCAGATCAAGTTCGACGCGCAAGTGGGGCCGTTGGGATGCCATCCCACCGGCCTCGTACAGAGCCTATTTGAGGTGAAAAACCAGCTTCTGCATCCGACAGGCGTAAGTATACGCGCGCGTCCTGACTTTTCGTGTACTTCGCAGAGAACGCGCGCGTTCTGACATTTATCAGAAACGCACATCATTTCAGATTGACAAGTTGGGGGATAATTTTGTGTTAGACAAAAAGAAAGAGAGACAGGATGGTTCCAAATGAAGTAATAGGCACCATTTTCCGCAACCCTTGCGGGAGCACGGCTTAGCGCCTGTGGTGTAGCGCGTAACAGTTAAAAAGAGACAGGAGACGATGATCGGGTTTGTCGTGGACAGGGGAGCAGGGACCCGGAACAGGCAGCTGCTGGTGATGATGCTGCCCACGGTAGTCATGCCATGGAGTTGAGAGCTCGTGTTCGCGCTTCATAACACGAGAAAAAGTTTTCCGGGTAGGGCGGAGGAGAGGGAAGAGGCAAAGTAGAGGAGCTCAGGCAATTTGTAACAGGAGAAAGCCACTGGGTGTGCGCCTCTCCGCAGGATTCGTTCATTCGTTTGTGTTCGTCAAGATTACATCTTTATGCGTACAGAGAAAACACTCTCAGGGAGAAAATAAACAGGAAGACTCGATGCACATGTTCAAAAGGAACTGAGTGAGTGAGTGAGTGAGTGAGTGAGTGAGGTGAGTAGTGAGTGAGTGAGTGAGTGAGTGAGTGATGAGTGAGTGAGTGGTGAGTTGAGTGAGTGAGTGAGTGGTGAGTGAGTGGTGAGTGAGTGAGTGAGTGAGTGAGTGGTGAGGAGTGAGTAGAGTGAGTGAGTTAGTGAGTGAGTGAGTGAGTATGAGTGAGTGAGTGAGTGAGCTGAGTGAGTGAGTGCAGTGAGTGGTGAGTCGAGTGAGTGACGTGAGTGGCAGTGAGTGATGTGACCTGAGTGAGTGAGTCGAGTGAGGGCAGTGAGTGAGTGACGTGAGTGAGTGACGCTGAGTGAGTGCGTGGTGGTGAAAACAACTTTATTCGCTCCACAATAGACGCGAGTAAACTCAACGTGTGATAAAGTTGCTGAAAAAGCAAGTTAAACGCTTTGCAAGCAACGATGGTGCTACAGTTACGTTTACTTTATACTATTAAATATGCGAATTCATCTCTTATTTGCGAATATCCAGCACAACGATGGTTAACTTATACTGATGCACTGTTATGTTCACGCACCGCAAAGTTTAGCATGTATTACCAAAAGTTGGCCATACCCAACCACACCCATAATATTGGCCACACTCATAATGAATATCTAAATAAAAGAAGCTAAATCAAGGAATTCTTCTACTTTACTGTTCTTTTTTATTAAGAAATTGGTGTTTACTCCAGGTACCTTTTAGCCGAGATTAGGAGCCTCAAATGTATGAAACAATTCATTTTTGTTCCACTCCGTACTGCGTCGTGCATGCTCTCACAACTCTGTCGGTCAGCAAAATGAGGATGCAAAATGGAAATACACCTACTAAAGGCGACAGCTTGTGCGTTCTCCCGTATGCACGTGGCTAAGACGTACAAAATGACTCATGGCACCACCTCATAAATATGTACACTTCGTTCTGCCACATCAATCACTGCTCATAAACTTAATGTACCTGTGTATTCGACACGCATATATTCTACCAAATCGTTTGTGTTAACTGTGCGTTTTATAGTACGCGTCAGAATTATTGCGTGCATTTTGACGATTCTGTGAGGAAGTTGCTAGCTTATTTGTGTATGCTACCTTCCCGGTGGTGCTGTGCGATAACCGTGGCTCAGTGTTCGTGTGGTTTCATATCCGAATCAATTATAGTAATTTTAGGAATTTGGCGTCCCACGACAGCCATATTATAAAGGCACGTCTCAGTGGGGGACGCCGGATAAATTTTGACCACTTGGGTTCTTTTTTAACATGCACCTAAATCTAAGACGGGTGTCATGTCATAATAACTTTTTTCTAAAAACCTAACTAAAAATTAATGCTAACGTATCACAAAACGACACAATATTAGCGCTCAGCACCTCGACAAATATAATTCAAATGTACGTTCCTTAAGTCCTATAAAGCATAACATCGCCCTGGCCTTTTCCCAGGGTTGAACGCAAATTTGGCTAAGTGATTCATTATTTCATTGCCGGTTTTGTCAGGCTGTAGGACTTATGGCGATTCACTGTATAGGCTACGCAAGGTAAATTCTATAATCGATTCCATGACAGCATCCAAGAAAGTCACCTCCTCGAGTTTTAATATGTCGTGATAGCATTCCGCACAAATATATCCCCGCTCCATAAGTTCTACGAATTTCACATGTGTAGCACAACCATACCTGGCGAAACGGGTTTAATGCTTTCGTTACTTCTAACTTTAGTAAGACTACATCTTTTAACCCAAGATATCCGCTGTGAAGAGCCTTCGCCACGATGACTCCCTACTTTATTAAAGCTAAGCCCCACAATATCTATATGATTACTACCTTTTCAAGACAACATAGCGCTTCAAGTTTGTTTGATTTTTTTTATTCTAATTTGATCACCTACGGTTTACAACAAAAATTACAAAGCAGCTGTAGCAGCAGCAACAACAACAATATCAGCGTGTTTTTTTGTTGTTGCTGTTTTTATACGCATATAAAGCGCGGTACGCATGACATTTTGCGTAGGAATCAAACGACGCAGTGGTTCAAAATTATTCTTCAGATTTCCACTGCGGCGTGCATCATTGCCCACACACGGTGCAGTTTCCAGACGTTAGGCCAGCCCAACAATTTATTTCGAAACGCAATTTCCCTCCGTTCTTTTGCATGTACGGTAAACGAGTTACTGTTACAAATACTAACACCGGAGACATCAACCTGTTTTTGTTTCTTCTTTACATATGCAAGGGCACACTCGTACTCAAGAACCGGGCTTTATAGACCATGTAAAATGCTTGTCATAAAAGATAACGGCTCATGGTTGAAGAAAAATCGAGGACAACGTGATTACAGACAGTTCCTAAGAGTGAGCGCCGTGAAGCAATTCCAAAGATACCGCTTCTATTCCTTTCTGAAATTCGACGTGACAAAGAAAGCGGCGACCCCGCGATAGCAAAACCACGGTTCCCCTCAGATTCGCCAAATTTCATAGCGCTCTGTTCACTCTCGCCTTTATGGCAGGTCAAGTAATTTTCTTGAAACGACAGCGTCTCGGTACCTCGGCAATGAAAAAATATCCCGCTATGGCGACGGGAGGGGTGGCAGAGAGATGGAGGAACAAATTTCTTTAAGAATGCGAAAAGCAAGGCCGAAGAACGGCGTTTTCGAAAGCCCTAAAACGAGTCGACCTTTGCCCACTTATTTTTTTTTTTTTTGAGCGTAGCAGTTTAGAAGACAGTGGATTGCCTATGAAGGCTCAGTTGAGAACTGATTCGAGCGACGGTGGAAAGTGATAAAAACCCGTTTATTCCCGCTAGAAACAATTTGGGGGAAGGAAGCGTCCCGAGACGCCACGAACCAGCGATGTGTCCTGTCAAAGTGAATTCTCCAGAGAGGAGACGTAAAGCAATCATTGATACAAATGAGACTGAATTACCCGGTCGTCTCAGGCGCGCGGCTCGTAAAGTGCTTCGCTGTGTCTGATAGAATGAGAAACATCACTGACTTCTGTGAAGATCGCTTAAAAAAGAAACTCAAAAATAAATATAAGTGGAAGAACGATGGCGCTTCTTCGACAGCCTCAATAGTAAAACAAAAAAAAGGGAGGGGGGGGGGAGGGCACGTAGATTTCCTTTTTGTTCAACGCAAGTCGAAAGCAAAGCAGTAGGGCAGGCTGGACACTTTGGCTTTGTTTAAAGCGTGACCGTAGAACAGCCATCTAGAACTCGGTGGAACTTCGTGCGACGATTTTATGTGGAAGACGTAAATAACGACGTTAATAACGAATTCTTCTTTCACTTTTAACATAAGGACGTTCCTTCCGTGTCCACCGCTTTTAAATGCAAAACATTTCTTAGCGAACCCAAGGCACTTTGAGCGTTTCTATCTATCTATCTATCTATCTATCTATCTATCTATCTATCTATCTATCTATCTATCTATCTATCTATCTATCTATCTATCTATCTATCTATCTATCTATCTATCTATCTAGCCGCCTACGTCAGGGCGCTCTCGTGATCGCCTCCCTAACTTGGTGTAGACCAAAATTGGCATGGAAGGGTAAGAGGGTTAGACGAATATGACTGTCTTGTCATGACATGAATAACGCGAAAATTCTGTCGCGTACGTCGTCAAACCATTTCCTCCAGACACGTGTGGCACATACCCGTGTACCACGGGCCGCGGTGTACGGGTATGCGACACAGGTGATTGACAGTTTATATCTACCGAGGAACGGCGAGAACAGACATTGGTAATTTAAATCTTCAAAAACAGGCGCAGAACGGACAAGGGACGAGAAAGGGAACAGAGACAAGTGCTGTCTTCCAACTGAGGGTTTATTGAAAAAATCGCCAGGCCTGCGCTGAAACCGCAGCACAGTCACAGCGAAAGCTGGAAGAGCAGCGTTTCTAGAGCCCGTTAAGCTCTCTTGGGGCTACAAAACAAGTACACTAGAAAGGTACCCACTACGCCATAAATCACAATTTTTGGGAAGTTGGGAAGCACCTACTAAGCCATTATTCCTCATTCTGCGGAGAAGCGAGGCACCACCTACACGTCAGTAAGGCATCATGTGCACTTTGTTGACGCGACGACTGATGACGATGAAGAATTATGGCTCAGCCCTTTGTAATGGGTTGGAATCTTTAAACGGCCCACCAGTTATGTAATTTGCATTGGGTGACGCCCGGTCACTATTTCCCTCTCCCGTCATGCTGTATAGCATACGTTGACGTGGGAGAGAGACGGGGGGGGGGGGGGCGAAGAACTTTACTGAGACCCCGAGGAAATGGATCATGCGCTTATGGGCTTCCTTGGCAACCAATACAAGTGCACTTGCGAGGAACCCACTACGCTATAAATCAGTGTAATTTTACTGAGACCCCGAGGAAGTGGATCATGCGCTTATGGGCTTCCTTGGCAACCAATACAAGTGCGCTTGTGAGGAACCCACTACGCTATAAATCATTGTAATTTTTGAGAAGTAGGGCAGCAGGCACTGTGCCATTTTTCGTCATTCTACGGAGAGCGTTGGTACCTGCTATACGCATGTAAGGCATTATGCGCACTTTGTTGATGCTGTGCCTGATGACGATGAAGAATTATGGCAGAGTCCTTTGTAATGGGTTGGAAGCATTCAACAACCTACTCGTTGCGCAATTCGCATTGTGTGACGCCTGGTTACAGAATTCGCGTTGTGCGACGCTTGGTGCTTATGTTAAACTTCTACCACGCTATATTGCATTTGCTAATGTGGTTCCTTCCCGACATGAAGCCTGTATAGGACCTTTTTGCAAAGCAGTTTCAAGCACCGGCATGGCTCAGAGGTTGAATACTGGGCTCCCACGCAGAGGGCCCAGGTTCGAACCTCGTTCCATCCTGGAGTTTTTTTCTTATTTCGTTTTTTTTCTTATTTCGAGCGATACTGGTTACGGACACCGGCGGCGGCGGCGGCGGCGGCGGCGGCGGCAGCGGCGGCGGCGGCGGCGGCGGCGGCGGCGGCGGCGGACAACTACGGCGCCAAAAACGGCCGGTGAAATGATCTCATAACAGCTTTCGCTGTAAAATCACACCACCCCCCGCTAAAGGGTACCATGAGGCGATGCGAAGCAGTGTTTCGGCATGTAGAGCCCGCGTTCTAGAGGTGGGGTGGTGAGGGGGAAAGGGGAGAGGGGATGTGAAGAGGGGGAAAGGAGAGGGGGAGGGGAAATGAAAAGGGAAGGGGGAAAGGGAAGGGGAGAGGTGATGTGGAGAGGGGGAGGGGGAGGGGAAGTGGGAGGGGAGAGAGGAAGAGGAGAGGGGAGGGGAGAGGGAAGGGGGAGCGGGAAGGGGGAGAGGGAAGGGGAGATGTGATGTGGAGAGGGGATGGGGAGAGGGGAGTGGAGAGGGGAAGTGGAGGGGGCTTGCGCAAGCGCAGTAAGGGTGGTCACGCCGCACACGACCACCACCACCACCGGATTGAACTCCGCCATAAGATGCTTCACATCTAAAAAATCTTTAACCTCCTTGCTAAAAACGCACACGTAATAGGAAACCCAAGCTCAAGTTTGGGCACGACGCTCGCGCGGCTGAGCTATGCGTTACTGGGGGCAGACGGTGCCCGCGAAGGCGGTTTGTCGCCGGATTTGCCAGCGGCGGCGGCAGGGACACGTGCGCGCATGCGCGCCTCCTTCGGCCCAGAACACTGCTAGTCAGTAATAGTTACATTGTGACGCACCACAGGTGTAATCCGAGAGCTCTGCGCGTGCGCGGAAGCGGGGACGGCAGCGTTGTGGCCGTGAATGCCCCCAGTTACGATAAGAGCAGTGGCGCCGCTCGACGTTGCTTTGGAAGCCTATATGTGAGCGTACCACATCACGTGAGCGTGCGCAAAAAATCGCGTAACCATCATCAGCAGGTTAAGCAGAAAACACTTACCGGACATGACGAAATTAGCAAATGCACAGAAAAACCAACGAAAAGCATATCAATGGTGTGGACAACGCCACCTAGACTACTGAAGGCCCCCGCACTCCTCCTTTCCAGCCGTGTGACGTCACCCTACTCTGCCCGAGGAAGCGAGCCGCCGCTCCTCAGGCAATGTTCGGGCGACCTGCGTGAGATGGCGCTAGCTGCAACTTTCCCAGCATTCCTCGCTCTGACTGCCTCGGTGTTGTTGGTGCTGCGTTGCCTAGAGCTCCTCGCTGGCCACGTGTGCCAGTTTTCTTCGCTGTTCTTCGTGTGGTGCTAAATATTCTTGTTTTTCGTGCCTGTCTGCTACATATGCGGAAGAATGGGACGTTGCTGTGTGCCAAACTGCAAAGGGAATTACGACACTGGCCCCAAAGTACGACTGTTCGAGTTCCCTCGCGATCCTGAGCGGAGATCACAATGGCAGCGAGCTGTGCGGCGCGGCGACATAGACGTTGCAAAGCTTAAGAATCCATTGGTAAGTGTGTTTTTACGTATGTCACCCAAAAATATTTGGGTACAGAAGATTACTAGAAATGTAACTTTTGCAAAAATGCGGCTGATAGTAGGACCTGTCAATGTGTGACGAGGTCCTCTGTGCATATTTTCCACGTGGTACCTACGAAATATGAGGGCATTTACCTATTTTACATGCACGCGACTAGCTGTCATGTGGTTTTTTTTTTTTAGAACTCGTTGTTGAGCTAGTTGGAAACTCGTCATAGTGTAGGTACTTAGCGCAACTTCTTATTCCCTCGAAAAACACGCTCACATTCGCACACATCCACGCAAATGTGGGGTGCGCTTTTCGAGTGGATGCGTGTTTTTCGAGGAAATACGATGTTGCGCTAAGTACCTGCAACATGGGTTGTTTTTTCACTCACTAAAATTGCAAGTGTTAACGTGAGAAAACCTATATCAAACCGGAGTTGTGGCATCATTTTGTTTGGTTGCACGCATGAGCGCAAATTTGTTTACAAAGGATTGGGTTGCTGCACTCATCCAGGTATGGAATAGGACACAGCGATTTTTAATAGCGACGCCTGCACTGTCCTGTTGTCTTCTTGCCTTTCATTGCTTGGTTTTGTTACATGTGCACAGAGGCACAATTCACATGGAAACAAACTAATTTTGATTTATGTCTTTTGTGCAGGTATGCGAACGTCACTTCAAAGAGGAATCTCTCCGCACGACGACAAAATATACAGATTGCGACGGTCGCACCATTGAAGTTAAGATGAAATTGACGCGACTCACGCACGATGCTGTGCCTACAATTTTTCCGGACAGCCCTGACTACCTGTCGGATACTCACCAATCGAGAGAAGAACCAGGAATGAAGAAAAAACGAAGAGAAGATGAGCAACTTCAGAAAGCTATTGAGGAGTCCGTGCTGGCGCACAAGAAGGAGTTGGAAGAAAACAAGTTGACATGCCTGGACGACATAAATTCTCGCCTGCACCTGCTACAAGAAAAAAAATATTGGTCAGTTGTGAATGCCGACGGCCATGTCATCTTTGCGCACATCGAGGCAACAATTGAAGAAGCTCCGAATCTTATTTCGTCTATAGTCATATCATCGGATATGTCTGTGCGCGTCTTTGTGGGAGGTGCTCGCCTTACGTCAGACGAACGGCTTGACATTCCAGAAGTAGTTCACGACATGCGTGTGCTGGTGCAACTTCTGGACGGCGTACAAGAGTACTGTCGCAGAAGAGAACTTGGAAAAGATGAAAAAGTGAATGGAGTGTTAAAGCTTGTGGTTTCCCTCCTCGAAGATATTTCTAGGGAAGACCTTCTGGAGGATGAAAGAGTAGAAGCAGTAATGTTTCTCAGGGAACAGTGCCAGCTCCTGATGAGACGAAGCAAAAGGTATTCAGCTGAACTATTAATTCTTTCAACTGTGTTTTACACTATTTCTCCCCATGGTTACAACTTTTTGCGAAGCAGTGGTAACATCGTATTGCCTCACCCTTCAACAATTAAACGTGTGTGTGCCGCTCATGATGTGAGCCCTTTGAAGGAACAAAATCAAGAAGGGTTCTTACGGTACATGAAAAGAAGGGCCAGCCTACTGCAGTTGCATGAAAGAAATGTCACATTGATGCTTGATGAAATACACTTGCAACAATTCTTTGACTACAAGGCAGGCAGGTTAACAGGAGCTTCTGTAACAGCATTGAACCAGCGAAAACAGCGCACGTTTTTATGGTTCAGAGTTTATTGTCAGCATATAAAGATGTAGCACACATATTACCAGTGTCTAAAATTACAGCTGAAGAACTACATAAGGTGCTGAGAGAAGTAATAATTATTCTTGAAGATTGTGGCCTTCACGTAGTGGCAGTAATAACAGACAATAACTCAATTAACAGAAAGGTAATGTCACTGTTCGCAGGAAGCAACCATCTAGAAATAGTGTATCCTCATCCAGCGGATCCTCAAAAACCTTTATTTCACATTGTTGACACAGTGCATTTGCTAAAATGCATTCGTAATAACTGGATTAACCAGAAAAATTCTGACAAGTGCCTGTATTATCCTCATTTTGATTGTTATGATGAGGAGAACAAAAGGCTGGAAGGTGCATCGTTCACCACATTAAGAAAACTGCATGAAGCTGAAGAAAATAGTGTTGTGAAAATTGCTTATGGGCTAACTTACAAGGCTCTGAACCCAAGTAACCTAGAGCGACAAAATGTTAAGCTCGCTCTCAAGATATTTAACACCTTCGTATCGTCGGCTTTGAGAATTCAAGATGAAACTTTGCATTTGGTCGTTGCTGACGGAACAGCAAATTTCATTGATTTAATTGTAAAGTGGTGGAACATCGTGAATGTGAAAACTCCTCATAAAGGCTGCAGGCTAAAAGATGTGTGGCAAGAGCCAGTGCGCAATATCAGCTGCGAGCAGCTGCAATATCTGGACAAGTTTGATAGCTGGCTTGATTCTTGGAAGGACAGAAACGTGCAAACAGGCGCTCTCACAAAAGAGACCCACACAGCTTTACGGCTAACTACGTATGCCCTGATCGAGGTGTCTAGGTACTGCATGGAGGAACTTAATTTTAGATACGTGCTCCTTGGTAAATTCCAAACTGACTCGCTTGAGGCTCGGTTTGGGAGATACAGGCGACTATGTGGTTCGCACTATATTGTGTCGATAACACAAGTGTTAGAGGCTGAGGCTAAAATCCGCCTACAAAACACATTGATTTAGGCAGACATGCCTGAATCACACTGTCAGAATGAAAATGAGCCTAATGCTGAAGAGACAATTAGGAAGTATGGCATACGCTTGACCAATGGTGAATTAAACAAGCCACGACAGGACATGGCTGCATTGGTCTACATCGCCGGCTACTGTGCCCACGCGGCTCTTAAGCGACAACCATGTGATGACTGCCGTGACAACTGACAGTCGCGGAACGAGAGCTGGAAGAAAGTAACCATGTGCTGATTGACAGCATCAGTCGAGGTGGACTGAAGTTTCCACAGCCAGCTGTTATTCATGCAGTCCTCTGCGCGAAGGTTGTTTTCGATCGTGTCACTAGTAAAGAGCATGAGCTTCTGTTTCATGCCGAAAGTAATCATCGATTGACTCTACTTAGTGTTCTTATGTATTTGTTGAATGACAACGAAGAATTTGATGCTTGTGCAGCTGGCCACACTCCAGATTCAGTAATGAAAAATGTTTTGGTGCCAGCGATAAACATCCTGCTCAAGAACTACGCTTCTCTCAGAAATGAAGCGCTGAGCAAAAAGAAATCGAATGGAACGAAAAGAAAGTTAGTTACTTTGAAATGATTTTGTGTTTGCATTTCTTTTTCTGTGTGCATGTGTTTGTGTGTGCATGTTCGTGCGTATTCACTCTCGAAATAAAATTTATTTCTTGTTCTGAAACTCTTCTCCGTTTGTTATCACTCTCCGAACTGCTTGGAAATTTGGATAGTGCACATATTTAAAGAACAGTGATGACAGAATCCTCCATGCTGTAAGACTTATGTTTGGTAAATTCGTCTAACCCAGGCGACGAGAAATTACAACTCATAAGATATTCCACCCTCTAAACCCAACTACAAAACAACAAAAAAAAGCTTTCAGGTTTGTTCATTAGATCAAAAGCGTGTCTTGCGTAGCATTCGGTGACAAGCACCAGCTGTCATGTCCCGCACACAGGTAACAAAAAAAAAAAGACAGAAAAATACGAGGACGCAATACAGCTATATGTGCAAATGTACGTATGCGGTCGAAACAAAAGGCACAAAAACGGTGAAATGCCTACGGTGAAATGCCTGAAGATATGAACCAGCCTTGCATTAGCCTCACGATCATTGCATTGACTAATTTAACGCGAATTAAGAAAAAACTGCGTTTATAGCTAAAAGCGGCCGCAGTCCAGAAGCGCCGCGTACGGGCTGAGTGTGGTGACGTCACGGAGGAGTGCGGGGGCCTTCAGTAGTCTAGGTGGCGTTGGTGTGGACCGTGGTTTACGCTGTCAAGAAAAGCCAGCTCTTTTGGGGTCAAGGCAACCCAGGGCTTGCTGACACAGTTACCCTTGGCGATAATCGGAGCAAGCCCAAGGTTGCCTTGACCTTTTTATTACTATGAATCATTATGTATTGAAGTATCCTTCTTTATTTCTCCCTCTCTCTCTTTCTTGTCACAATAATGCGGAAATTCTAATCGGTTGGTTATTCATGATTAACTAACGACAGCTCGCAAAATGAGGTACGAAGTTCGCCTCGGTGGTGCACTGCTTACGGTGCTCGACCGCTGCCCCAAAGGTCGAAATGCTCCAGGCCGGCGTGCTTTTAAATTTAGGTGCACGTTAAAAAACCCTAAGTGGTCGAAATTTCCGGAGCTCTCCACTACGGCGTCCCTCATAATCATATCGTGATTTTGGGACCTTAAACCCTAAAAATTATTGTTATTACTTCCTGGATTTTCGGAAAGGATTGATGAGAAGGCTTTTTCGGCGGCGCGACGGGGCTCCTCAGTACAGCTACAGTGCTTAGAATATACTTACTAGTGTGCCGACCGCCGAGCGTTTCCAATGGGAGACGCTGGCACCGACGGTGATGCGTTCCGCCAGAGGCCACCAGACGGCAACACCCTTTGGGACCGTGCTAACCGAGCGGCACATCAAGCCAAGAGAGCGCGTTGCACGCGCGTCGCTTGCGCTGCGGATGCGCGTCCGTATATACAAGCGCTGTCGGTTGCAGTCACGGAGTAAGAAATATTCCGTGGTTGCGATGAACTTGTAATAATAATAATATCTGGGGTTTAACGTCCCAAAACCACGATATGATTATGAGAGACGCCGTAGTGGAGGGCTCCGGAAATTTCGACCACCTGGGGTTCTTTAACGTGCACCTAAATCTAAGTACACGGGCCTCGAACATTTTCGCCTCCATCGAAAATGCAGCCGCCGCGGCCGGGATTCGATCCCGCGACCTTCGGGTCAGCAGTCGAGCGCCATAACCACTAGACCACCGTGGCGGGGCCCGGTGAACTTGTGGGGCGTTGTTGCTTTCGAGCAAGTAGCGTCTCCGCATGTGAGTGCTAGGCTTCTTTTCTGTGCAGGCGCTTCGCACTTGCTTCTGTTCACGGAACCGCGATGTGGTAGCAGAAAACGAGGCCAGCACCTGTTTCGTCCCTGTTGTACGAGTGGATGCCGCTGATACAACGAGCGGGTCTCATTATTCAGCGCACCTGTGGACACAGTACGTTTAGCCGAGTGGGAGAAGAATATAAATAGCACAAATCGAAGACTAACTCCGGCGGCTGTCGTTTGTGAGAAACACTTCAGTAATTGCTACACTGACCGTCGTTGGGTGATTACATAGATAATTAGTAAAACATGTGTCGTTAGGTGAATAAATATATAATTAGTAAAATATGTATCCTTAGATGAGAAAACAGATCAATAGTAAATTTACGGTAATTAGCTACAAATTTCCGTGAATTTAGCTTTTGTGGTCATGTGTGGCATTAATAATATTTTTGGAAGAAACACCCGGTATCGCGCAGCGTACTTGTGATAACTGTGCGTGCGATCGTTTGTTAGTGCAACAAAATCACATTCTTTCGATTACGCTTTGCACCCCAACTAACGTTCCGCAGCGCAGACCTGGCTGGTACAGCCCGTCGGCGTCTCGCGCGCGCGTCGGCTAGAGACGCCGCTCGGCAGAGCACGGTCCTAGAGTTACTGTATATGCTACCTTTAGGTAGCTACCTAAAGGTAGCATGTACAGTAACTCTACACGGTCCCTGCGACTATCGCCCTCTGGTGGCCGCTGGTGGAAGGCATCATTCCCCGTGCCACCGCGACGCCCGCGGTCGGCACACTAGTAAGTATATTCTAGGCACTATAGTACAGCTGCGAGTACGAGTTAACCGCGTCATCATACAGCTCCTTATTTGATATATTGGAATATAATTATCAGCAAGCGTACCGAAATCGCTATTTCGAGAGGTGTTAGCTAAAAGGATAAGGAGTAAGATTAAATAGTTTTGTTGTGAAGCGTAAGTTGAAATTCACCATGAAGCTAAGCAGGTATGTATTCAGGGGAAATCAGCTCATAACTAGAGCAATCACGGAAGCTCTATTGGATGACAAATCACGCAGTGCTAATTTTGGATTGGCTCCATTGGCGATAGGCCTCCCGCATTACGTCGAATGCCTGTTTCATACGAACGGTAAGAGTTTAGGGGCAGCGTGTCCTTATAGTACTCTACAGTCTCACTTGCGGCGCTTCGACTGGTGACCCGAAGGTTGCGGGATCGAATCCTGGCCGCGGCGGCTGCAGTTTCGGTGGAGGCGAAAACGCTTGAGGCCCGTGTACTTATATTTAGGTGAACGTTTAAAAACCCCAGGTGGTCGAAATTTCCGGAGCCCTCCACTACGGCGACTCATAATCATACCGTGGTTTTGGGACATCAAACACTAGGAGGAGGAATAAACTTTATTTGGAACCAGCAGTTTGGTTGGCTGGCCTAGGCCTCCCACGTGGGGACGTCGAGGTCTTGCCTCTCCGCTGCCGCCTCGCGGGCCTGCTGGGTCGCCCAATGCGGGCTTTTTATGGCGCTGTCTACTGGCCACGTATGGTAATAGAGAGGGTAGTAATGGTGCTAATTAATGGTTGTGTAGAACAGATAGGTTAATGAGGTATAATTTGAGGGAATAATAAATTTAGCTAGCCCCGTGGATGTTAATAAAAAACTTGGAGGACGCTTCAGCGTCGCCTTCAAGAGTAGAACGCGATGGCGTTGACCGCGCCCCGTTCGCATCGCCTTCTCAATTGCCAGCCTGGCTTCTTTTCTCAGTGGACACCTCAAACGCGCCGAAAGGAAAGGAACGTTTGTGTACGTAACATTGGCCGTTTCAAACTATCCTAGAATGCAATTCTGTCTCCCGGATCTATATTCGCTGTTAGCCGTACGACGCCCATACCGGTGGCATCTGGTTGCCTCGTGTAGACAATAATCATGGGGTATACGAGTATGTTAGTCGTGTTCGCTCAACATCGAGGTATAGGGGGCTACATCGGCCTGACTCCAAGACGAGTTGTGCTGATATCAGCGGCAATAAAGTTGCTGCTAAACGGGGGTAGGAACACCGAGTACGCAGCACTAAAGACCGAGGGAAAAGCAGTGCAGCCCGGTACCC